>NW_015174864.1:407991-427961 GCF_001447785.1 Gekko japonicus | reverse complement strand
GGGGAATTAGCAGGAAGAGGTAATACTAAGGTGACATTAATTGGTTTTTTAAAAGAATGCTTCCTCTTCAAAAACAAAGAGTGTCAACCAAACAGTGATAGGGTACCAACAAACCATTGCCTATACTTAAGTTTAACCCACCAACATGGTACCAAAATGGTTAAGATACTTCTGCAGCAATCAAAAGTTAATATTTAGTACAGTTACAACACACAGAAAGCTGAAATCTCCAGGAATTTCCCAACCTGGATTTAGTAAATGCTTTGTAGACCCTATTTGGGTAGAAAGACAGAACATAGATGTTTTAAATAATAAAGAAACAACTCTACTCACAGGTTTGTTTTGAAGATGAAACAGAGGAAGAAGGTTATAAATTTCTTGAAGAACGGGTCACAGACAGAAAGACAGATATTTGCTCCCTGTAGCTCAATTCTGGTTTAGATTAAATAAAAGTTAAATGTATGTGGGATTTTCATTATCCTGTCCGAGCCACAAGAAGGAAATGGGCTAGAAATTCCAATCAAGGAAATAAAAGCAAGAAATGGGGAAATAAAACTTTCCATTGTACGAGATCATTTGCCATTTTGTCCCAAGTAGAGCTTCACGATATGCGGCTTACCACTCAGCCATTTCTGCCAAGCAGACAGACTGCAGTCTTTGCCAAGTATATTTACATTTAGTACTGGTGTGTATGTCGTCAACGACACAAACCAAGTTCCGGATCAATGTTATATTCTCAGGCCTGAATAAATGGTAACATTTTTCCTCTGTAGAATTTATGACACCATCCCTGTTAATGATGTTAAGTACACAGACGCAACCATTAAAAAACAAACACACTCTGGTAGGGGAGACACTGAAATAAACAAAAAATGAGAAGATGGCATCACATTTCAATATCAACCAGTGTGATTCAGAGAACAGTGGGCAAGATTTGGACCTGGGTTCAAGACCTAGGCAGAACTAGATTTTATATGCACATATCTTTGCCACTGAGGTAAATCTTGAGAGAGAGACAGAGACAGAGAGAGACAGAAAGAGGCTGAGAGTTTGAGTGAAGAATTGTCAAAGGGGGGAGGGGGCTATTAACCCTTTTCCCTCTGGTCTCTTTTCTGTTCAGCATCTCCCCCCACCCACTGCTTTCTCTACAATAAGGAAAAGCGAAAAGGGAGGCAAGAAGCTGGGGAGGAGGAATACTGACCACAAATACAGATGGAGAGAAAAGGGTGCAGCAGTCCTGCCTGTTAGTCATTCACTCAAGATTGCAGTCTTTAGTTTTAAACATGTAGGGGGAGGGGGCATGTGTCTTTGGCCTCATCTTTAAAACAGGAACAGAGAGACCCTTCTCCTAGTGCTGAATGAAAGGACTAAGGCCAGTCTCACGTGCTGGGGGCCCTTTGCAAAGTGTCTTCTGGCCAGGGTTGCAGGCCCAGCACCAGCAAATGCCAGGAGATTTGGGAGGCTGTGCCAGGGGAGGGTGGACTTGCTGGGGAAATGACATTACATTTTCTCTGACTCTCTAGAATTCCCCAGATGTTTATGATAAAGACAATCTGGAAAAAATTGTACCGTGTCATGGAGGATATGATGTCACTTTCAAACAGGGGCTTAGAGAATGTGACATCACTTGTGAGCGTTGCTCTAGGAATCCCTACACTCTCTATGTTCTTAACATAGAGACAGGAAAAACTCCTAGAGCATCATCATCACCATAGTTTCACACACACACACACACACAGAGATGTGTTTTTCTCCCATTCCTCAAACCATCAAGTGCAGGGGTATGGGGCAAAGACTGGCAGTGGCAAGCCTACTTCTGATAGGGCCCCACCACTACTCCATGAGGTCCTCTTTGCAGTCCCTCCACATGTAGAGTTTGAAACTGTCACTGCTGCTTGCTCTGGAGAGGGGCATTATGTACCCATTAGTAGCCAATCATACAATTGCTGCAATAAGTTCAAAAATTACAGAACAATGACAATCAAATGTAGGCTTATTCTGATGTATTATTTCAAATTTCTTCTTTTATTCCATAGGTCAAATGACGAACATCTCGAGTTTCCAGAGTTCTTTCGAGTTCTTTATCAAAATTCTTTGTTGTGGTGGTATTTTTCAAACAATCCAATAGTAGGAATCTCAATTTCCAAATGTCTAGACACTGTCCTTTGTTGAGAAACTTCTGGCTAACATGGGAGCTATTTCATAGCCATTTGGAAATTGAGATTGCTACTATTGGATTGTTTGAAAAATACCACCACAACAAAGAATTTTGATAAAGAACTCGAAAGAACTCTGGAAACTCGAGATGTTCGTCATTTGACCTATGGAATAAAAGAAGAAATTTGAAATAATACATCAGAATAAGCCTACATTTGATTGTCATTGTTCTGTAATTTTTGAACTTATTGCAGCAATTGCATGATTTGTTATTCTTAGATTGCTGTGCCCTCGATTGTATCACCCATTAGTAGCCATACTGCCCCTTACCAATGTCAAGAGCAGCCACCCCTGCAACACACAGGCCTGTGGAATCTAAAATAAAGATCTTTTACAGGAACAGGAGCATTTCAGGCAATTGCCTGCCCACCTCCGTGCCACCGCTGGCTGTGGTGGGGGCAGCTGATCTTCCCCATGCCACTGTTCCAGATGGCAAATGGCCAACATCTAGCAGAGGGTCTCAGCAGCTACCAAGGTCTGCCTACCTTTGAAGCCAGGCCCAGAGATGCAAAGCTAACCCCCAGGCTCAGGAATGTATCAAGACAAGTGTCCTATTTACCTTAACATATTAGTCTTTGGTTTTGAATGCAAGCCCAACACTTTGTACAGCAGCACCTGGGTTTTCCATTTATAGTCCATCTGAAATAAATAGCTTTTGCCTTTGTAAAGTCTCTTTGAGTTTTCAGCTTCTCCTGGATGATCAGTCACTGACCAAGAGCAGCTGCAACAACGCAACGTCTCAGTCTTGATTTTTAGGCCAGAACAGTGCTACCTAACCCACTGCACATGTTCTACCTCCTCCCCATCCCCGCTGTATCTGGCAATCCTGCACCACAAAAAAGGGAAAAAACATCCAACCAAAAAAGATAAGGTAAATCAAAGAGGTTGAGAATACCCCCCACCCACAAACTTAGTATGATGCTATATACAAATGTACCAACTCATCCATGCGCACAAAACATAATGTCAGCACCTTAATATATGAACAAATCAAGAACAGGAAACAAACATGCAGATACAATAAGATAACACCCAATGTCAAATAAAATAAAACGCAATGCCATACGCGTTTCGGCACAAAGCCTTCATCAGCGGCTTGTAACCATAATTAGCACAGTCATATCCAATGCTCCCTCTAAGCTGGGGAGTCCTGTGACCAAAAATTCTTCTTTGTGAGCTACTGGCATTAAAGCTGTGAGCGAGCGATTTGGCTGCTGCATAGATTAGTTTGCTCTGGAGCCATCCTTCCTGAGCTGAGACAAAAATGTGTGAGCCGGAGGCTAAAAAACTGTGAGCTAGCTCACACTAACTCATCTTAGAGGGAACACTGGTCATATCACTCTGTGAGAAACATAACAAATCACAAGGACCAGTAAGACTTCTGGCAGCCAATGGGAGCTTCATTTGATGGTGGAAAGCATCAAGTCACAGCTGACTTATGACGACCCTGTGGGGTTTTCAAGGCAAGAGGTGAACAGAGGTGGTTTGCCATTGCCTGCCTCCTTGTCATGATCGTTGTATTCCTTGGAGGTCTCCCATCCAAATACTAGCCAGGGCCGGCCCTGCTTAGCTTCCGAGAGGTGACGAGATCAGGCTAGCTTGGCTATTCAGGTCAGGTTTGCTAGATAATATCATATCTGGGGAAACGCAAACAATACAGATTCCTTATATGTAGACCTACCCTCCTGTCCACCTCCCCATTCACAAGGAAGTTCTAAGACTAGGAAAGACTCGAGGGAGATCTTCCAGTTGCACTTGGATATCATCTACTATTGCATACACATACAAATGCAACTGCATCTATGATTTCCCTAAGATGGGTACTCCTATTTCCTCCTGGTTATGACTAAAGGACCTCCAGTAACACTCATTGCCACCATGCCACGGTGACAGAAACTACATCCCACCTGAATTCCAAAGTGCCAAAACCCTATGTGAATGCATGAAGTAGGCCTTAGACTCAGTCAGATACTTAGTTTGTCAAGGTCATTCCTATCTATTTTTGCTGGTAGTGGCTCTCCAAGGGTCTCAGGCAGAGCTTTCACATCATCTATTTCCAGATCCTTTCTAAATGAAGATGCCTGAGACTGAACAGGGAACCTTCTGCATGCCAAGCAGATGCTCTGCCATTAAGTCACAGCCCATGCCCTAAGCCACATCTCCCCACCCCACCCCAACTGCCTTTTTAAGAAGACAATAACTTAGTACACTGGCAATCCCCCAGTAATATTCCATATTATTATATCTCTGTCTGTTTGTTTTTAAATGTAAGATTTTCAGCAGGGCAAATATTTATTTATTTATTTTAAACAGGTATAGGCCGTCAACTAAGTGTTGAAGTGTTTAGCACATTATAAATCATACACATCAGAAGAGGTTTTAAACATGCACATTTTTATACGTTTAACCTTCATCTCTCTTCCATAGGCCATTATAATAACCTAAGAAATGTTATCTTCCATACTTCACAAAAAGAGATTTATAGCTTACCAGTTCCCATAGTATTAGTATTTATAGTATTAATTACGTTTTATACCATGAAGCAGAACTGATATCCCCTTATTTGAATAGACAGGCTTTGCTCTATAACAATCTCACAATATCTGTGACCCATCAAGGTAAACATAACCCACTAGATATTTATGGTGGTCCACCTTAGTCTGACTAAACCTTCTTTTGTTGCATACCTGGGGCTCGCAAACATCTGGTTGGCTGCAGTTATCATAGAATCATAGAGGGACCTTCAAAGGTTATCTAGTCCAAACCCCTGCACAATGAAAGAAATTCATAAATACCTCCTCTCTACACCCCCAGTGACCCCTGTTCCATGTCCAGAGAAGGACAAAAATCCTCCAGGTTCCCCAGGCAAACTGGCCTGGAGAAAAATTGCTTCCTGACTCCAAAGTGGCGATCAGCATTTCCTTGGGCGTGTAACAAAGGGCAACAAGAACTCAGCACTGATGCAACCCTTCCTGCCCTCCCTCTCATGATCTGCCTGTTCATAGAATCAGCTAGGGTTGCCAAATAGTTTTCACTCACCGGCAGGGGAGGCTCCGTCCCGTCCGGGAGCAGTCTGTGCGTGCGCGCGCCGCCGCGACGTCACCAGAAGTGACGTCAGACGCTACCAATGTTGGGGGCGTGGCCGAGCTCGTCGGGGGGGAAACATATGGTCCCCCCCCCGACGAGCTCGGCCATGCCCCCAATGTCGGCAACGTGGCTGCGTCACCTCTGGTGACGCAGCTTCGGGGGCGGGGTTCCCCCTGGTCCCCGATTCCGCCAGGGTGGGAATCGGGGGCTCCGAAGCGGGGGGTTACCCGCCCCCTGGGCACATTTGGCAAGCCTAGAATCAGCATTGCTGATAGATGGTCATCTAGCCTCTGTTTAAAAACCTCCAAAGAAGGAGAGCCCACTTCTGTTCAACTTCTTGGTTACTTAAGTAGTATAGATTTGCTCTGGAAAATCAGAATGATGCACATCGCAAATAGATATTCCTTAGATCAGAAAACCACAGATCTCTAGAACTCTATAAAACAACTAATTCAATGACCATCTTTCTTTTGGAAATTGGAAACTTCATGGTTTAAAGAATCCTTTACATTGCATAAATATAGATCTTAGATTTTCTTTTAATCAAAGGCCATCCAATAAATTCAAATTTTATGAAAGTCGGATACCTCATTATTTTATATTATTCCTTTAATATCCTACCAAACTATTTTGTGGGTACCTTAAAATAAAGATCAGCTTAAGTCTCAACCAAAATTTCACTTAGAAATTATTCTGAAGCTATTTTAGGTCCTCCGTTTAATATTAAATACCAATTCAGTGCTAGTGACAGATCTGGCTTTTCTTGAAGATTTAACAAATTACCTTCCATAGAAAATAATTCTATGACATCCTGTTTCTCCAGCACTAAGGCTGAATAAGTATTGAAAGAAGAGAGGCTTTCTAGCTATCTCTGCCCTCTGAAAATTGCAGAAACTTGATAAGAATACATGAAAGGAAGCTTTCTTCCTTAGATAAATTGCCAGTCTCCCACCATCTAAGAAAGTACTCAAAAATGAGAACATGGCTTAAAAGACAGCAGTAACAAAAGAGAAGAGGGCACATCATAGCTACCCCAGTGTGAAAAAATTACCTGCATTTTGATGCACCAGAACATTCAGGGTCAAGTACACCGTTCAATTGTACCGGAATACATTTTCTTTAACTCTGCAGGTATTCACGACAGCTTTCTAGATTTACATCTCTTGAACAATGATCACATTTTGGTCCAAATAAGTGGGTTATTTTAAAAAAAATCCTTCCATTAGGCCCATTGCAAGGTTTCCAGTTCATTCTCTCAATGTGACTTCAAAACAACGTCAAGTAATACCATACCTTCACTGAACATAGATGGTTGAGAGAAGCCCTGGTCATTAAACAGGCAGAGCAGAGAGGACAAATGAGAAACAGAGCAGGAAATCAAATATTCTACCATCAGCAGAAAAGTCAATGACCCAGAATCCCTCTTTATCCTTTAGGCTATCTGTGTCTACTTCAGACCAAATGTTCCCAGCCAAAATGCCACATTAGGTTAAAAAAAAAAGTATTGATGTGATGGCACAAATCTGTCCTATTTTGCTTGATGCACCTCACAGTGAATTAGAATGGTCTCTGAACCAGGTGACTGAGATCTTACTGGAATGAAAGGCAAGGATAAAGAGGAGGCTTGGTGGAGCCATCCTTGACCAGAAGTAATTGAATACATAGAAGATCGTGGCTGCAATCTGCTGGAATTTTTTTTTCCAAATTAAGAGAAACAAAAGGGAATCAAGGGATGGGCATGGGCAGGTGAGTCCCAGGTAAATGGTGGACACTGATGCCCTGTTGACCACACATTATATTTATTACTTACTTCACTTATACTCCACCTTTGTCCTTGGTGGGGACCCAAAGTAGCTCACATTGTTCTCCCCTCCTCCATTTTACCCTCAGAACCACCCTGTAAGGTATGTCAGGCTGAGAGTTGTGACTGTCCTAGGTCACCTGCCTCCCATTGGCAAACTATGTTGCTTGCCACCACTCCGAGCAGCATGCACAGAATGCACAGTATGACAATACTTCCAGGGAAACCGGGAAGTAACATCACATTGCTCTAGGAATCACCAGAAACTCTACTCTTACGGTTTCACCATAGAGTTTCTGGTGGTTCCTAGTATGAGATCATCACGTCACTTCCATTTTTTTCCCCCTAGTAGTAACATCATGATGCACTCAATGCCACTGCCCCCCCATGTCCCCACTTCCCAAACTCCTAACAGTTGCCTGGCAACTCTATCCAAAGCAAACTTCCATGGCAGAGTAGGGATTCGAACCTGGGTCTCCCAGATCCTGGTCCAACACTCTGGCAGCTATATTACACTGGATGCTGAAGATGGAGTATAGTAAAAACCTCCTTACCATTTAGGCTATTATAGGTAACCAGACTACACTCTTGACTTTATCCTTGTGTGTGTTAATTTGATCATGTAGCTATTCAAGATATGTCACCAGCCTGCAGTGCACACATTTCCTTGAACATGGCTCTATAAACTCCTTTTCTGTTTTTAATGCAATCCGGGGGAAACTGCAGAGAAAACATCACCATCGCTCAGAGGCAAATAATTAGGTCAGGCTTGCTGAAGTAACACCTTAGTTACACGTCACAATATTCTGCTTAACTGGGGTTAAACCAGTATCTGCCATTGTTGTTTTCCTGGATTAATTCATGGTTTAAAATCTACGGTCAGTGACATAAAGTAATCTGATAAAGTATTTCCTCTGGGAGATGGCTATCAGGGCTAGAAATGGAAGGAAAACCATAAAGACCCAAGAAGGTCCATCTAGTCCAATATCCTGGGTTGGATCCAGTAGAAGAGTCCAAAACCTTTCTTGCTCTGCCTCTCAGAGGCACACTGCCATAATGAACATGGAGAATCCATTTAGCTATCTTGGCTAACAGCACTATCCTATAGGAACAGGTCTAATCCCCTTTTCAAGCCATTTAACCCTGCTCAGTAGAATCTCCGTTATCCGTCACCTTTCAAGAACACCTCAAACTCACTTCTTCAAAGCCATTCCTAATTCAGGAATTATCGAACCATCTCATATTGAATAAGCAGTCATGATAATTTCTCCTTGTGTTTCTTCTTTGTAACTATTCTAAATACATGTATACTTGGTACTAACACAAAATAATGCAAGCAGTGAGCCTTCAAGGGTTATATTGTTTGAGGTGCAAATTATCATTATGTATCATTACACATATACACTTTGTGACTGGAATACAAGAGCCCCCCACTCACACCTACCAGCTGCTATTTAGAATCTTAGAACTGTTAAAATGTTTGTTTCCACAACTGGTAAAGATAATGCACATACCTCCAGGATCACCTGCCGCTTATTTAAGTGCAAAAGTGGGCTATTATCACTGCAATCCTAAACAGAGTTACATCCATTAATTTCAATGGATTTAGGCATAACACTGCAATCAAGGTTCATTTCACTATTTTGTTTAATGTAGAGAATGGAAAACAGCAGCTAAGACATTCTTAACGGAACGGTTAATGGGGTGCCTACTGAACAAAGCTGTGATCTGGGGAGGAGCCGTGGCACAATGGTCTAGCGTCTGCTTGGCATGCAGAAGGTCCTAGATTCAATCCAAGCACCTTTAGTTAAAAGAACTAGGCAGTAGATGATGTGAAAGACTCTGGAGAGGCACTCCCAGTCTGAGTAGACAATACTGACTTTGATAGCCCAATGGTCTGACCCAGTATAAGACAGCTTCTCATGTGTCCATATGGTTGTCTAGCTGTGGTTGATTTCAGTGAAGTCAGAAGGATGTGATTTTGCTTAGGATTGTGGTCAGTGGCGTCACAAAACACAGCAGTGGGGACTAGACATACACAATTCCAAAGTGCGGCTCTAAGGCAGATATGAGCAGAAGGTTAAAAAAATAAATGGAATCTAGCCATCCAATACAACTTGGATGGTATCTAGGTTTTGACCTTCTGAAATGATCAGTACATGAAAACTGGCAGAGAATTTAAAGTTATTTTCATAAGCTGCCATTTCTCTCCTTACATTGACATTTCCAGCAATGCCTTCTCAAGATCTGGGTGGCAATTTGCTTGCGGGTTCCAGTAAATCAGCATGCTGATGTTTGCAGGGCTGTGCTGGTGGATGATATCTACTATTATCTGCTATGCTGTTGTATTGATGTATAACTAGGTGCCAACATACAAAGTTATGCACAGCAAGCAGCCCAGCCCTGTAGCAGCATATCTGGGGCATTCCTGCAGAGTTGCTCCAGACTAGTCCATTGGGTCTATGATAGAATTCTGCACAGAATTGCCCTGTCCGGCAAAACAGAAAGAAACAAGAGGGTCAGTTCCCTAAGATGAGGAATGGAAGGAAACCTCCCCATCTGTGTAAGGCTAGGCTATACTCATCTGACATAAAGCAGGAAGATATGTTGAAAAAAGACTGCTCAGCAGAGAAGTGTTGCTATGAAGTGACGCCGTTTCTCGCAGGATGGGATTCAATATAAATAACAGAGGCTTACATGGGAAACAGAGTTATATAAGCCTTTGGGTAAATTCCCTGTTCATATGCCTGATTGCATCTTTTCATTCCTGCAGGTGTCTTTCAATTTCATCCCTGTTCACCTAGGACTCTGAATGTAAGCCTGTTAGATGGCATTCTTGTCAGGCTCTGTCCACATGTGCAGCAAAACAAGCTGGAAAAGAAAACTGCAGAGCTGGGATGATAGTTTTTAGACTGCAGATGAGAAAATTGATATTTTGACTGTCCCCCTACTTTTTTTAAAGAAAATAATTCACTTTAGAAAACTAACAGAGCAGGGAACAGGCTGGGTGAACTCTGATCTGGAAGTTCTTTGCTTCAGATGTTGTCGCTGTTTTTACATTGGGATCATTCAAATAAAATCAGCAGCACAAACTGGTCCAGCTGAATCTGCCTCCTTAGTATTCAACCATTTCATTAATAAGAACCAGGACTAAGTCAATGGCAGTATAGAGGTACACTCCCGCTTGCAGAAACTCTATGAATAATTATGTGCATGCATTTGATCTGTACTAATCCTGCAATATGCTGCCATATTTTTTTTAAAGATTGATATTCATTTTTACTACATTTTTAATCCCATCTATTTTCCAAGGAGCTCAGGGTAGGGTACATCATTCTCCCCTTTCCCATCTTCATCACCACAAGCCTGTGAGGTAGGTTACGCTCAGAGAGTTGATACTGGCCCAAGATCACCTAGCAAGTTTCATGGTTGGTCAGGCAGTAGATGATCTGAAAGAAAATCTACTGTACGGGCTCAGGTGAAACTAGAGCATTTTCCAGAAGTCTAGGTCCATAGCTCAACATGAACATATGAGTGGGCCGTACAATAGATCAAGGTCAGTCTACGCTGTCTATGCTGACTGACAGAGGTTCAGGTAGAGTTTGTTTAGGGGCTATCAACCTCCAGGAGGGGCCTGGAGCTCCTCAGTATTGGGGCTGATCTCCAGACCAGTTCCCTTGGAGAAAAAGCCTCCTTTGGAGAGTGGACTCTATGGCATTATGCTCCCGTCCCTTCCCCAAACCCTGCCTTCCCCAGGCTCCACCTCAATTCTCCAGGGATTTCCCAATCTCAAACTGGCAATCCTAGTTCCTTCACATCACCAATTACACAGTCCTTGTTTTAACTGGAGACGGGGGAAGGGGTGGATTTTACCTGGGACCTTCCGTGTGCAAAGCACAGAGTTGCCAGACTGGATTGAGAAACTCCTGGAAATTTGGGGCTGGAGCTTGGGAAGAGCAGGATTTGGGACCTCAGCAGAGCATGGTGCCATACACAGCCCACCTTCCAAAACAACCATTTTCTCCAGGGGGAACCAATCTCTGCTATCTGGAGATCAGGTGTAATTCCAGGAGATCTCCAGCCCTCACCTGGAGGTTGGCAAGCCTAGCAGAGCAGGAGCTTTGCCACCAATCCACAGTACCTCCCCTGGGCAAGACCAACATGCCCAATGCGATGTAATGCCTTTGTGGCAGAGACAAGATTTGAACCATGGAATTGTGGGTCACAGGTCATTCTCTTAGCACTGTGTCATTTCAGTTCCCAAGAGCTGTACTCAGTTCATATTGTGCTATGGCTGCCAACCTTTAGAGTCATTGAGCTACCTATTGACAGAGCATAAAAAAGATTTCTAAATGAGCCACTGATGATGTCAGCCTGTGACAATACTGGGGATTTTTGCCCAGGGTTTATGCCAGGAATTAAAAGTATAACAAGATTTGAGCTGTGCTCCATTAGTTGAAAAGGAGTGTACACACTGATCCAGCTTGCATTCAGTCCTGTAACCCTTCCCAGCTGAAGCAGGCTTTTGCATCATAAATCTGTATATATTTTTGAACAAATTTGACTTTAACTCTTTAGCATCCCTGCTAAAGAGAAAGGGAACTTAAAATTAGTATCAACTGCATTATAACAGTGGGGTGTGACATCAGTTCTGTGGAAAACCAGGAAGTCATGTCATGTCACTCTAGGAATTGCTTGAAACTCTATGGTCTTAAAAGGAAATAAGAACCGAGACCGATCAGTTAACAATGAGTAAACCAGCCCCAGGGGGAATCTCTGCATCTATGTGTGTTGCAATCATGTCATTTTATGATCTTTTAAAAATGAAGCACTATACATAGCTTATGTCTTATCACACTGAATTGCTCTCATCACAGTGAAAGATCCCCCCAAGGTTATCAGTCTTGAGATCTATAGTATCATTCCACTTTATGTGCAGACCAGGCGTCAACAGTTGATGCTGGTGATGATTACTGTAAGTGGTGGCAATCCTACATATATAGAGGCAGCTCAAGGCATTCTGTTATCTGAAGCCAATCCCTCCTGCTTCACTGCTACCATCTCCCAGTCTCAGTACCCCTTCCACTGCCCCAGCCCCAGCCCTTGCCCCAACCCCTCACTAGGAGCCCGGGAACCCACTGCTCCTTGCCTGCTCGCCCTCAAGCCTCTCTCAAACGAGCACTGCGAACTGCACTTTCCTCTACTCTTGTGAGAGAGTAAGGAATTTCATGTGAAATTGCAAAGCCCTGTAGGTAGGATGGTAACAGCCTGGAGATTAAAAAAAATCTCCCGTCTCTTTAACAGAGACCTAATGAGATGTTATTTACCAGGTAATGTTATTTACTTGCACGCCACGAAAAGTTTCACCTGCCCATATCCAAACATTAAGTCTCTATCAAAGGGAGAGAACGTTTTTCTTCTCCAAGCTGTTGCCAACCTAATTTGTATGGCACGCATAGCTTGCAGCACTGGTTTCAAAAAGGCATGGAAAGACTGGGAGGGGGCGGGACATCAGTTTCTCTGGCTCCCAGGTGGGGCAAAAGGGGTGAGGATAGGGTTGCCCTCCCGCTGGCAACTCTTGTTGCCCACTGCCACTCTGAGCAGCATCTACGGAAAAAAGAAATTAAAAGGTAATGTTGCTCATGTCATGACATCACTTCTGTAGAAAACCAAGAACTGCTGTCATGTCACTCCAAGAATTGCTTGAAACTCTATGGTTTTACCACAGAGTTTCTAGCGATTCCTAGAGTAGTATGATGTTACTTCTGTTTTCCCAGAAGTAATGTCACGGGATATGTGATGCCGGTGCCCCCGTATGTCCCGACTCCCAAAGTTCCCACCAGTTGCCAAGCAAACCTCGGTCAGGGAGACTGGTTGCCACCTTCCCAAATGCATTGCTTGAGGCAACTGCCTTCCATCTCCTTGTGGAGGAGCTAGCTATTTAACTTCAGTTGAAGTCAGTGGACTTTCGACCGCCTGACTGCATGCAGGTGGCTTTCAATTTTGGCAATAAAACCAGCTCTCACTGAATGAGGAATTTCAGTAATACATACAGCAGCCTTAAAATCCTCCCCTCAAAAAAAACTGTTGCAGTAAATCCATTTTTAAAAGTTCCATTTCTAACAGCTAGAGCAAGTGGGGCACAATTGGAACACACACAGAAATCCTGAACCAAAGGCCTGGTCAAAAAAAAAAAAAGGTTCAGCAAGATTGGCAGGACAGCAACCATGGGGAGGGACAACACGCTGCCTGGTTCACCTCAGAAGCCGCTGACAGACACAGCAGGGCCAATCCAGCAAGACTGCAAAATCTGTCAACCTGAGTACTGTGATGATGTTGCGAGTTAGAAGTCCTTTGAACATTCAAAACTCCCCTTCACTGACTGTGATGGCAGATTCGAAGAATATTTACTCAGAAGTAAATGAGTCCAATGGCACTTAACTCCCAAAGTGAGCAAGCACAGTACTGGGGCCTAAAGTTACAATGGGTTTCCTTTGTTGCAAGTGGATCCATTGCAAATCAATAAAGGCATAACAATAAATAACAGAATAAAATCTATTTCCTGTCCTTCACCCTTCAGCCTATAATTCCAAGCGTCAAAATATTCAGGATCCATCCATCACAAAGTAGATTATAAAAAAAGAAATCTCTTGCACATATTTTATTGATGGTCTACTCAACATTACCTCAACCACCTCCAAAGCAATGAATTTTCTTCAAAGATATTACCATACAAAAACATAAATCAAATAGCACGTCAAAAACAGAAGACCTTTTGAGAAATATAGGCTTAATATCAGTAACGAAACGTAACTCAGACATAATTTTTTGTTTACCACGACAGAGCACGCCCTTCCCCTGTTACTAATCATCCCTTTAATAGCATCGAGCTGCATTGGCATTTTAAGAGCACTTAGTAACCGTGGAATCGCCCTGTGATACTTACAGATAACGCAAACAACTATGTCTCAAAACTACTGTTGCCAATCATTTTAATAAGGCCTGTTGCTTATCCAATATTTATGGGGAAAAGACTTTTCTTAATCCAAAGGGTTATTTAAAACTCAGCGGGGGGAAAGCCAGCCTAAAACATTCACGTCACAGAGCATCCCAAAGTAAATTGTATTTGACTGATAGCTTGTCAATATTCTCTATTATCAAATTTCCACCAGAAGGAAAGATAAACAACTGTGGTGTTTTACATTAAGGGAGGACTCTTCTAAATGGCGCGCGGAAACTCCTTTTCCTTGTATCAGTGACTGAGCCGATCAAGAATAGTCGGGATTATATTGCACCTTTTCTGAAGCTGTGTTGGGTCTGGCAGAACAGCCTAGAGGGGAGGTCCCCAGGAAGCACCTGCAAAGCACCGTCACCTCTTTTGAGGTACAGCAGAATTCAAGCATAACCAAGAAAAATCAACATTTGAAGCCAGACTACAATCTGGGAGACCCAGGTTCAGTTCACTACACTGTCATGGAAGCTTGCTGGGTGACCTTGGGGCAGTCACACAACTTCAGTCTAACCAACCTCACAGGGTTGTTGAGAGGATAATAGGAGAGAACAGCGTATGCCACTTTTAGTCTCCATGCGAGAGAAAAGTGGTGTATAAATGTATTTATTTATTTATTTATGACATTCAACTTCTATGCCGCCCTCCCCACGTAAATCAGTCCTTGGCTGTCTAAAAGCACAATCTATGTTCTGCTCATGCTGGCTGGAGAGCTCTAGGATCTTAACAGAGTCCCTCCATCAGTCCATCTGGAGGATATGCTGGTTTGGGGTCTACACAGCAGCAGAACACCACTGCCACTGGCGGAACAACATCACAAACTATTGGTCAGCTTCTTCAATGATTGGCTGACATGGGAGTGTCTTGAGCACCCTGTGTTGTGATTGGTGTCTGTTGTTGTCATAGTAGACTCTGTGCAATGGGCACATGATCTTTATTTTAAAGATATAACTTCCCCCCCTCCCTTTCCATTTCTTTCCAGGGAGTGTTAGGGTTACCAGTGAGGTGAGGTGTCGTAGCAAGGGTGTTAGACTAAGATCGAGGGGACCCAGAGCCTCATGCTGCCACAGAAGCTCAGTGGGTGAACTTGGGACAGGTATTCTCTCTCAGGCTATCTTACCTTACAGAGTTGTTATGAGGGCAAAAAAGAGGACAGGAGAATGTTGGAAGCTGCTTTTGGTCCCCAGTGGTGAGAACAGAAAAGTATAATGAGCAAAATAAATAAAATATGCAGTCCTTTTATTATACCAGCATGGGGGGGGGGGGGCTACTAGCACAGAGGGGCCATGGATTGGCTCTATCTTTATTAATGCACTCCCAGCATTCGATTTGGATTGAAAATTGGCAGCCCTGGATGATAATGCATTTCATTTGCAGAAGGGTAGGTTCAGACTGATTTGACCCTAAAATAAATCACTGCCCGTTGCCTTTTCATTCACCAGTCGGCATCCATGCCGCGATCTGCAAAGCCTTGCATTGATTTTGTAGTATCCTACGTTCCTCCTCAGATGCTCTGTTGTAATGGTAAGGAGCAAAGTGGGTTTCTAAAGCAGACATTTCATGTTCTGGAGCAAAGAAAATTGGGTTCCTTTTCTGTAACTTATTTTGTTGGGTGTAAAAACATAACAGGTAACCATGTCACTCAGCTGTTTAACCAACACAAACAATATTCTTTTCTATGCTATTTAGGAAACCTATAGAACCTTGTTTCTCTACTTTCTTTTTCTGTTACTGGGTAACTCTTGAGGGGAAAGTGTCCTTTCAAATCAGATATGGAGGGGGGAAAGTATCATTTCAACTGTGTGATCAGGTATTTCAACGCCCCACTTTCTCCCCCTTTCCTATTTCACAAAACACAGTTCTGATCAGATTGCTCAGGCTTTGTTCTCAGCGGTGGCACAGTGGGTATATCCCACTGTCTTAACATCCGAACTGTGTTAGTTTGAGCCCCGCGCTGGTGTGAACAGCCAGCCTGTTGTCCCCAGCTCATCGTCCACCCAGAAATTTGAAAGCTTCGGCGAGTAGATAAAATGGGAACCACTCCTTAGAGAGGGTGGGCACACCAATCTCCCTTGTGGGAGGGTGTTAGCTGATGGTCAGGACATCCTGGTCGAGGTCAGAAAAAGGCAGAAGAACCTCTCGGCTACAAAAATCCCAGCAGTGGATGTTTCCGGCCAGGCGGTGGCAGTGTGGCGATGTGACATACGGGTCCTGAAGCCTGGTCGACAAGCAGCCGTTCGGAAAATGACTGAGCCAAGCCAGAAGACGTGTACACCGTGCAATGACAGCGTGTGCAATTAAATGAATATATATTGTCTTCCCTATCCCCTATGAACATTGTTAGACCCCTGTCTAAACTGTGTAACTGTACATCACTTTGTCCACTGGGGAAAGCGATTAATAAATTGAAAGTATTATCATCATCATCATCATCATCATCATCATCATCATCATCATCTTACCACAAAGCAACCGGGCCATTCAGGAAATAGCACTTTCTCCTCCAAGCCCCTCACTCTCTCAAAATCTTTGATAGTAGATAGGTTCTGATGGGCTAGATCCGACGGTTCTCATCTGCAAAGTGTGGTGTAAGACTCCTTCTGGTGGAGTCTGGTATCTTTCTTCAATGCAGAAAAGAACCAGTGGATTGAACACAAAATATTTTCCCCCAGCTATACTAAAAAGACCAGAAGACTACATTACAGATCAACAGTTGAAGCTGTCTTGCACTATTGTTTCATGTAGTCTGCTCTTCTCATCATCAGTGATGTTTCAAGGGCCTCAACAACACATCATTGGATATTGCACCATCATTGTGTTAGAACAACCATTTTCAGTCTTTCCATACAGGGAAACAACGAATTGAAGACTGTCTTGTCCAGTCCAACCAGGGAAAGTCCAGTTGCAAACGATAGCTGTGCTGCAACAATAGCACAACTTCCAACAGTGCATAGATACCGCCAAGACAGGGATGTTTCCTTAGCTCTGCTGCTGGTGATACATTAACTGGAAGTGATTAGAGTCTTGGTTGATGAATGCAGGGCACAAGCTCAACCACTAAGCTATGACTGGATTGTCTATCAAGTCAGGAGGTATGGCCAACCCAGTTCCTTCCTGGGTGAATGCTGGTCAGTCAGCAAGAGTCAAATATTATCAATTAACCCATCTAGGAAATAATGGCCTTGTGTAAGTGTTACCCCCTCTTTTGAATTACAGCTCAGTATCAGAGCTGGAGTTGTTTTCTGTTGCCCCAGAAGGTCGGACCAGAACGAGCAGGTTGAAATTAAATCAAAAGAGTTTTCAGCTAAACATTAGGAAGAGCTTCCTGACAGTTAGAGCGGTTCCTCAGTGGAACGGGCTTCCTCAGGAGGTGGTGAGCTCTCCTTCTTTGGAGGTTTTCAAACAGAGGCTGGATGGCCATCTGACAGCAATGCTGATTGTGTGAATTTAGGCAGATCATGAAAGGAAGGGATACCTCAGTGCTTAGTTCTTGTGGCCCTTTCTTACATGCCCAAGGAAATGCTGATCGCCACTTTGGGGTCAGGAAGCAATTGTTCTCCAGGCCAAATTGGCCAGGAAAACTGGGGGGTGGGTTTGGGGGGGGGGGGTTGGCCATCTTCTGGACATGGATAAAATGGGAAGATATTTGGGGGGGAGATATTTGTGAATTTCCTGCATTGTGCAGGGGGTTGGACTAGATGAACCTGGTGGTTCCTTCCAACTCTATGATTCTATTATTCCCCCTGTGTCCACATGCGTGCTCCGTAAGGACCCATCTCCTGGCCAACACGATGACCTTAATCACATTGAAAAATTTGACTCCCTCCCTTTGCTCTACTTGTTCTGTTTTCTTAAATCACTTTTACAACCAGGTGTGTTTTATTTGTTCAATTTCATTTTAAAACTAGCTTTCTCACTGTTTCAGCTCTTTCCTGGTATTCCAGGAGAAAAGCCAAGGAGAGATGTTCAATCTCTTGAAATCACTCACATACAATTACGTTTGCATTATACTGTAAGCACTAAATAATAGTTGATTACAATAGTTTATCACGATGACAGTTAACTAACTTGGGTTTCATCACTGGCATTAGTCTCTCTCTTTATTATCATTCTAGTACATCATTGCTGTAAATACATGACCACTGCTGGACCAATACTTGGACTAATGCTTTCACACAAGATGAATAATGCATTTTAAATCCACTTTCAATGGACTTTAATCATAGAATCATAGAAGCACACAGTTGGAAGGGGCCATACAGGCCATCTAGCCCAACCCCCTGCTCAATGCAGGATCAGCCTAGAGCATCCCTGACAAGTGTTTGTCCAGCCGCTGCTTAAAGACTGACAGTTAGTGGGAGCTCACCACCTCCCTAGGAAGCTGATTTCACAGTTGCAGTGAAAAAACTTTTTCCTAATAGCCAGCCAGTACCTTCCCGCCCTTAATTTAAACCCATTATTGCGAGTCCTATCGTCTGCTGCCAACAGGAACAGCTCCCTGCCCTCCTCTAAGTGACAGCCCTTCAAATATTTCAAGAGAACAATCATGCCCCCCCCCTCAACCTCCTCTTCTCCAGACTAAACATTCCTAAGACCTTCAGCCTTTCCTCATAGGGCTTGGTCTCCAGGCCCCCAATCATCCTTGTCGCTCTCCTCTGCACCCGCTCCATTCTGTCCACATCCTTTTTGAAGTGAGGCCTCCTGAACTGCACACAATATTCCAGGTGCAGCCTGACCAATGCAGTGTACAGTGGGACTATGACACCTTGGGATCTGGATGTTATGCCTTTTTTATTGCCGCATCACACTGGCTGCTCATATTTAACTTTCGGTCCACCCTTACCCCAAGATCTTGTTCACACACACTGCTACCCAGAAGCATATCCCCCATCCAGTATGCATCCAGTAATGCAATGGCAGGAGTGGTCAGAGAAGCAGGTACCCACTCAAATGACCAATGACAACCCTACAGGGCTGATTCTAGAGGCAAATGTTTCCTTTTCTTCTATAGACCTTTCAGCAAAGGATTACTCCCTATTCATTATATATTAATAACATCTGAGAGGATGACTGAAGCTGCCACATGGGGACAGGAAGTCCTGAAGGTACGAGGGTCGGCTGTGAAGGACTTTATAGGTTGAAACCCAGCACCATGAATTGAACTTGGAAGAAAATAAACAGTCAGTGCAAAGACTGGAGGATCAGAGTGATGTGATGGCCTTGAGCAAGTCACACAGGGACGGTCTGTGGCTCAGCAGCAGAGTGCTGGCTTTATACTCCGAAGGTCCCAGCTTCAATTCCCAGCATCTCAAGCTTAAAAGATCAGGTGGTGGTTTGAAAGACTTCTGCCTGAGGCCATGGAGAGCCACTGCCCGTCAGACAACATTGACCTTGATAGACTAATGGTCTGCCTCAGTACAAGACATCTTCCTGTATGTGGTCTCTTTCAGTCTGACCTACCTCAGTAAGCTTTCACGTGTTCATTCTGCTTATCTCTTTCCTCTACCAACATATACTGAAGACCACTATTCAATGGAAATCATCAGTGACAGTATCATCAGAACGTAGACAGAAGGATGAGTTTGCTCAACCCTATTGCTTTGAACTCCTTGGCAAATGACTCAGATAAAGAGATGAAAAACACTTTTTAAAAAAACCTAAAATTCTAGAATCAGTTTCACCATCATCGCTAAGGAAGGAAGACCACCCTGAGAGAAGGTTAGTACCAGAAGTGGAAACAACACAGGGTGCATGAGTGCCCCTTGTTCTGCTTTCGTATCTTGTGAAAAGAGGATAAAATGGCCACCTGAAAACCCCCCACTTACCCCTCAGGAGAGACGGACAAGTTCCTTCTCT
>NW_015174864.1:406336-407922 GCF_001447785.1 Gekko japonicus | reverse complement strand
CCCTTAGATGTTTCCTCCAGCTATTCATAATTTGCCAGTCATCAATGTGGTTCACTGATCCTAGGAGAAGAAGCCCCTAGGGAACTTTGCCAAGAGATGATAGCTTGAAGCAACCATAGTCCAGGGAGCTAAGAACAGAGTGTGAAAAGGCCACTCCGATACAAGTGAGGGGGTTAAAACAATGTACATATTTGCTACATAGCCCTGTGGAACTGAATGAAAGGCCTATTGGGTGTTTTGCAATACATGGATAGCAGCTCTCCTGACTAAATGAGGCTTCTTTAAAGAATTGATTTACCATGGTAACCATGGCACAGATGACAGGGTTCTCTGTTCCAGTGCACTTATCAGCTGCATGTACAATCACATGGCAAATTCAATTAAGCTGTTGTAATGGATGGTCCTAAAAAAAATCTTCTCAGTATCCCATTAAAGGGGAGGAAATGAGCCAATTAGAATCCACTTATTCTCAGGTTGTTTGGATAGGAGGTCTTCTAATTATGAGAGGGAGGACAGACCTTAAGGATCTGTCCAGATTACTGATATAGCCTGTGCACACATTGCCTGACTCCCTAAACATGATTTCCTTCCTCACCTGAGCATTCCCTTTCAGTCTCGACTACAGCTAGCATTACATCTGCACTGCCAGTATTCCCATGGAACCATGAATCTGCCTTATACAGAGTCATACTATCAGACTACCAAGGTTGGTGTTGTCTACTCTGACTGATAGCAGCTCACCAGGGACTCAGAAAGAAGTATTTCACACCACCTCCCACCTGATACTTTTAACCGGAGATGCCAGGCATTGAACCTAGGACCTTCTGCATGCAAAGCAGATGCTAAACTGCTGAGCCATGGGCACTAGCCCACTGTTCACAACCATGGTTAGCAGCCAGTTCACAAACTGTGGTTTGCTGCCAAGGTGAGCTGCCAGTCTAGACGTTAATGCGAACCACTGCTAGCAGCAAAAACTGAAAAGGAGGGAAGATTTATTCATCTGAGGATTCCACAGATCCCTGCAAGTTGCCCTGATATTGCTAAAATGAAAAATGAGTGTTCAAACAAAAAACTAATAAAAAAGCCAGACTCAGTATATTTATCAGTAGATTTGTACCATTTGCCATCTCTTGAGGGCACGACACCTAGCCAAGAATCCTCTCGCACAGCTGCAGGAACACCTCAGTGCAGTCGGCTTTCCCTGCATGCTTGGATCTCCCATCGTCATTATCATTCCTGTCATGTAGGGAGAAAAGCACATCATGGTCAAAAGCCGCTGTGCAGAGCTGAGAGAGAATTTTTGCCGACCCAAAAAAAAAAAGTCTAGGAGTTTAGGAGACTCAAAAAGTTTTGGCTCGTGGCCTGATTCCATGAGTCAAAGCGATGAGATAGAGGAGCACAGGATCAGGGAAACAGGTGCTTCCACTGTTGCTTGGACCAGCCCGTCACGAAAGTGGAACGCTCCTTCAATATTAGTGTGCAGTCAACGCTTTCTTTCCCTTTTCAGCTCAGATATGTTGCACAAGGGACATTCCAGGCCAGGCAGGGCTCATTTACTGGGAAAGAGGGACACGAGCATACAGCGA
>NW_015174864.1:390423-406147 GCF_001447785.1 Gekko japonicus | reverse complement strand
GAAAGGGAGGGGGGGGGGGGGGAAGAGAACAGTGAGGTTAAAAAGCCACGAAATACAGGAAGTATAATCTGTGCTATTTTTACATAAAAGCCAAACATATACAGGAGAAGCAGAGCAGGGGGAACGAGCAAGATAAATCTGCTCCATCTGCCGTATACCGCACGGGAGCTATCCTAAGAAAATCTTCTCAGAAGTCAGCCTTATTTTATTTCAATGGGGCTTACTCCTAGAAAAGTGTGCTTAGGGCTGCAATTGATGTCAGCCTCAACTGCCATGACACCAAGTGTTTTCACGACACAGAGCCTGAAACCCTAAAGACACATCCCCGGGACTAAGCCCCCTGCACAATATGGGACTTCCTTCTTCTGAGTAGATCTGCTTAAGATTACTCCCTAAAGCTGCTACAGTCTTCTCCTTTGTTGTTCTCGGCTTGTTTTTAGTACGCCTTTTTTTTTAGTACTGATCTTCCCCACCACCACCACTGTACTTATCAAGGCGCTTTTAGCCTCTCTGATGTCATTTCTCTCTCTCTCTCGCTTTCTCTCTGTGGCAATCCAGGGAGTTCACATCTAAAGAATGATTTCATTTCTAAGTGGTGAGACCACAACGGCCATCACAGATACAGTGTTCATTTACTGTGTAATAGACAGAAGAGCAATACAGGAGGAATAGGAACTTATAAAGGCAGGCGTTGACTGAGGAGCACAAAGAAAGCTATAAATAAAAGAAACAAAAAAATTCATTTGCTGGAAAAGATCACTCAACCCCCCCACTCTACCTCCAGCCTCAGCAAAGAAGCACTGAGGACCCATCTCTATGTTATATAAAAGAATCCAGAAACTTTAGAAAGAGTTGATTCAGAACATAGAATCAGAGGGGGATTCAAATGCTCATGCCCCCCACCATCAATTTAACTCTAGAGTGGCACTGTCCAAGGAAAGGTTTAGTGCATTAATCTTGCCAACTGGATAAATTAGACTTATTTGACAAGACAAAGGGGAGCTGGCTGAGTCAAGATAGCTGGATCTGGAACAAGAAGAAGAAGAGAAGAAGAGATTGGATTTATACCCCGCCCTTCACTCAGAGTCTCAGAGCAGCTTACAAACTCCTTTCCCTCCCCCCCCCTACACACAACAGACACCCTGTGAGGTAGGCAGGGCTGAGAGAGCTCTTTCCAGAACTGTCTTTGAGGGAACAGCTCTAACAGAACTATGGCTTGCCCAAGGTCATCCAGCAGCTGCAAGTGGAGGAGCGGGGAATCAAACCCGGTTCTCCCAGATTAGAGTCCACGCACACCAAACAAGAATATGAAACTGAATTTCACATCTCTTACACCAAATATATAACCCCAGAGTATCCTGCCCCGCATCCAGACTGTGTTTAGTTGATTGTTTCTGTAGAGCAACAACAGCAACTTTTTTTAGCAATCCCTAAATTGCCACAATCCGGACCCAGCACTGCTGGCTCGGGAACGATAGGAAAACACGAGAGTGAAAGGGGAACCTTCCCGGCAGCAAGGAAATGACTCTGCATTTCCCCAATTCTTCAATTACAGCCACATCATCTAGCTTCATGTACAAAAGTGGAGTTGTGAAATTGACGGGACTGCATCACAGTGGTTTCTGGCATAGTCCATTTCAGCTAAGAAGGGAAATTTTGTGTTTGTATGCCCTCTTTTTAAAGGGCTGGATGAGCCTAAATTTCGATATGCACATATCCTTTTTTATATTTATTTGTATACATTTAAATTTATAAATATGTATTAAAATATTTTTAGATATTAACATATTTAAAAATGGTTCCAAAAGTGCTCCCAGTGGGGTGCACCCAACCATCCTCTAAGAAAGCCTCCTCCAACTTCAGTAGCTTTTCTTGCAACTTAAATGGCTCTTCCTCCAACAGAAGAAGCTGGCACAAGGCTCCTTAGGTCAGAGGAAGGCTTCAGACTTGACCCAAAAGGAAAGGAAAATGTTTTAAGAAATTAATGGATTAGTAAATTTTGCTCAGTGGACTGAGAGTTAGGGGCAGGATCTACCCTAGTACTCCATAGCAGAGGAAGAAAAATGTGTTTTTCATTGTGGGCTCTGTTCAGTAAGTAACCGCATCCTTCACATCAAAACATTTATTTCAGAAGTACTGGTCACTTTGGCGGGTTGAGGTCACACTTTTCCAGGTTACTATTCAAAGCACAGAGATAAACTTTTTTAAAAAAAAGCTTATCTAGAGACCCAGGTGAGAACAAAATCTAATGAATGTATGTCACACAGGCTATGTGGTAAACAACCCACTTCACCTCTCTGAACAGTCTTTCTCGCAACACAGCCTTCGAGAATAATGCCTCTACACACACACACACACAAAAAAAACCACTGCTGAAAAGCCTGCACACAGTGCACCTCCACAATCTACTCTCCCCTTTCAGAAGCTGTTCAGAACGCAACACTCCCTTACAGCGGCAACAAGCAAAGAGGGCACTTCATATAATGCACCACCTAATTGGCTGGAACTGCGTGGGCATTACCAAACAGTTGGGTTGTGTATTAGTACAGAATGGGGGACGGGTTTCTGTCCCCTTGGAGTCCTCACTATCACAGTGTCTCACAACAATACCAAAAGGTAGACTCCAAAGAGCTGCTACAATCAGGTTTGTTAACAGACAGAATAATGTGTTGTTGTTTTTGCATCAGATCTGAACCTTTGGCTTAGTAAACCCAGGGTGATTCTGCATCTGGCATTCACTCCACATTTTCTCAACTGGGAGGGAAAGGTGCCGCTCAAAACCACATTCAAATACCCCCCCCCCAACACTGTACTGACTGCAAAGTCACCCCTGGCCACAAATCTATACAGAAGGTACCATAAAACCCTATGATCAAAGAAAGTGAAAGTGGCATGTAGTGTAGAGGGTACCATAAAACCTGATGATCAAAGAAAATGAAAGCCGCATGCAGTGCAGAGGGGAATTTCTGTTCCAAAGTGGGTTTCGTAAAACAATGGAGGGAAAGGCCAGTGCAGAATCATCCCTAGTCAAATATCTGCAGACTCCAGGGCATACTACGGCAGCCTTAAAAAGGCACCACATCAGCACTCCTAGTAGAGTCTGACAGAGTTTGGAACAGCCAGGGTGCCACAAGAGGAAGGCAGGCAAGGGAAAACAAACAAGATTTTTAAAATGAAGAAAAAACCCCGCAAATTTGTTAGAATTCTAATGTTTTTTTTCATTAAATAAAAAAAAACAAGGCAGCCTGACAGAAGCAGTTACAGTAAATTTTGATCCATCTGAGCACCTGACTAACCCCTTTCGGTTTATGGGGAAACATCTCTCAACTTGTCTTCAACCTTTCTCAAAATGAAAATGAAAAATTATTAAACTGCTGTACAGTCCGTTCCATATTTAGCCCTCCTGTTCTACCACAAAGATGTTCCTTACTAATAAATTCCTAATTATGGTCCTCCTCAACCAGCCGGCACTCCAGCTCTGTCAAACAGCTCCAATAATTCAGAAAAGGGGACGCAGATCGTTTCAGAAAAATGAAGCAGTGCCCGACTGGCCAGCCAAAAAATGATTACTTGAGCCTCCGAGGGAAAGGATTATTTATGATAATCCATGCAATTCACATACTTGAGCTCCTTATGAGGTTTTCTTCCCCCAAAAAACTACATTTGAAGTAGGGAAGAAATGAAGTCCTTCAAAGGCCGACTCTGCTTTGTCCATAAATATGTCCGTCCCCCATCTGATTGTCATGTAATTCTCGCAACACTACAACTCAATACCGTTTATGAGGAAAGATGTTCTTATTGATCTAAGCACCAAAATCTCCACAGGAGGCTGGAAATGCGGAGTGACAGTGATTCTACGCCTGTAGACTGTGCTTGCACACTTGCAATTCTGGAAGAAAACCTAATTCATTACGGAACTCACTACCATAAGAGTTATCAATGGACACCAGCTCAGATGGCTTTAATGAGGGATTAAGAGATCCATCGATGGCTATTGGCCATGATAGCCAAACAGCCTTTCCACTTTGAAAGGTAAGCATGTTTTTGAGTACCAGCTGCCAGGGATAAACAACACTGGAAGGCCGTCCCTTTTATGTGCCATTTTGTGAGGATTCCAGAGGCATCTACCTGTCCCAGGGCTCAATGATGACACTCTTAATCAGACTTCCAAAGCAGAATATCAAAATCCTCTGGAACAATGGTTATTTGTCAGGCTGAACTGTAGTCACCGCTTTTAGGTTTCATTTTCTCAGCCCACAGTCTTAAACCCACCGTCAATATTTTGCCCGGCAATTCTGATCTTATGAAAAACAATGAAGGGCCAGGAGCAAAACATGAAATTCAGGTAAACAGGGAAATTCTTGCCATAATAAACACGGAGAACAACACAATCACAAAGACATGAATCTTGATGTCTTTGAGCCATTCCACCCATTCCACAAATTCCTAAATGTCCACTGCTTGGCTCCACAGCAAACATCATAATTTCTGAAGAGAGAGGCATCTAACTGAAAACATGCATGGAATGGTGTGCCCAGCACCTGTGACCAAATTCCCTTCTGGCTATATATTATCAGATATGCATGCATCTCCCCTACCAACACAGTGAGTTTCCCCTACAAATTCCTAATCAGCCGAGTAACTTGTTCCCCATGCATCTACCGAAATAGCATCATCAAAGAAGTAGGTTTACTTAGTTCACATCACAGATATATGCAAAACAAACCCCGAAGCGAAGTTTGTTTTGACATCAAGGTCTCTGCAGACAGTCCGCATCATCCACCTTAATAAAAATGTTTTAAGTCAGCTTATTTGAAATCCCCCCCCTCCCATATCAGGCACTGAAAACCTATCCAATTTAAATTTCAAACAAATTCAGGCAGGTGTTAGAGCATAAGTGAAAACCAGACAGGTCTCTCCCAACGGTTAATCTGGCCACAAAGGCCCCAGGTTAGTTTGAGTTCAGATCTTCAAACAAAATGGGTTTCCGGTGAATGGAGATTTCCTAAATTGGGTCACTCAAGCTTATTTTGAAAAAAAACATTTTGTTCAAGAGATGGAGACCTTAAACTAGGCCAACCTGGGGGTCTTCGGGGCCAGATTAACATCAACAGGTTATCTTTGGAAGGGAATATCCTCCTTCTAAAGCTAGCAGTAAAACAAACCTTCTAAAGTGTTTTTATTAGTAGGGCCATATCACTTGTGTGATCTGTACATTCCATTCCCTTTGCCACCTGTCAAACCTCATGGTCACTTGCCCCCCAGGATGCAACAATGTGTCATTGCACTGCAAGTGCATGTATACTTTGTGCTCACATTCCTGGAGGAGCTATATACAGTGGTATCATTACCCATAGCACGATTCTGCCCTTTGCCAAGGGAAGGTGTATTATGGGCAGGTGCTTCTCTCTGGTAATTTAAGAGCTGGCTGATTTTTTAAAAGCTTAAATGGCTTTAAATGGTACCCCAATCCAATACTTGAAACTGCTGCCACCCTCACCCCATGGGAAAGCTAGCCCTTAGGTTTTGTTTTTGGTATTTTTCATATGTGCAGGCGTGGGTGTGCATGTGTAATGACGACCTCTGGTGACTGACCCCTACTAGGGACCTGGAGGATAATCAGAAAGGTGGCTGAACAAAGCCTGCCCCCACCTCCTGACTGCTGGTATTCCAAGGAGGTCTCCTATCCGAGTATTTGCCAGAGTCGACTCTGCTTAGCTTCTGAGATCTGATGAGATCAGCCTTGCCTGGGCTATCCAAGTCAGACAAGCTAGCCCTTCTTGTTGTTGCTGCCATGAAGTCACAGCTGACTTATGGTGACCCTACAGGGTTTTAAGAACATAAGAGAAGCCAATGTTGGATCAGGCCAATGCCCCATCTAGTCCAACACTCTGTCACACAGTGGCCATCAGCCAGGTGCCATCAGCAAGAGATGTTCAGAGGTGGTTTTCCATTGCCTGCCTTCGCATTATGACCCTGGTATTCCTTAGAGGTTGCCCTTCCAAGTACTTGCCAGGGCTGACGCTGCTTAGCTTCTAAGATCTGACAAGATCGGGCTTGTGTGGGCCATCAAGTCAGCCTTGATTACAACAACACAGTAACTCTTTCCTGGAGTCCCTTATCCCAACACAGCACCTTCTGAGAAGCTTAGAGAACATCTACACTGAGCCATCAAAGAGGGTCAAGACAAACAATTGATATGTATCCAATCCACAAAGTGCACACAGGCTCCTCTTCTACTCCCACTCCTATACACCAGACAGAGCACCTGGAAGCTCAAATACCTCAGAATTAAAGATTTTAGGACAGGGGGGAAATTGAAGTAGCGTCTTCTAGGTCTTCTAGTGCCTTAGCACAGTTGGTCAAGAGGCAGCTCTCCCATGCCTTCCCTCTGACACACTGGACTTACAATGCTGTGACTGGAAGGGAGAGGATTTTCATTAGTATTCAAAAGCACAAACACCCTTTGAACCAGAGTCGCTTGTCGCTGTAAATCTGCGTGTCCACATTTACACAAAAAATGTCACTAATACAGTTTTCACCGATGTTCAAATTGACCAGCAAAGCTGTGAAACAATGCTTGCAAGTTCTAGAGAGCAATGCACCAATACCTGCAACAGAAGAATATTAAATCACCTCTCAGTACAGCAGAATCAGCTCACACTGACCAGTCTTTAATATAACCTGTTGCCTCTTTCTTTTAAACATCTCTGTTCTGTGTACTGCCATAAAGAAGGTCCTCACATTTCACAGTAATCTCTACCCTGCTCTCTAGAAGACATGATGTACCCTGGAACAGAAAGGCTTAGAAAGGGAAGATGCTCTCAAGAGGAAGGGTGCAGCCAGCAACACCTGCCTTCTTGCAGGCCTCCACAATTTCACAGCAAAAACAGCTGCAGATTTCATTAGTGGGGGACAGTTTCTCATAATCCTCTTTTCCCCCTCTCTCTTTCTCTGTGCAAACACTCTAGGTCTTCTGTGGGCACATATAAGCAGTAAACTGGCTAAGAGTGGAAGCCAAAAAGTTCCCTGTTCAAGTCTCATTACATTGGTGAACTCATTAAATGGTCTTAGAAAAGCCACAACCTCAGTCTCTCCACCCCACATCTGTAAAATGGGTGTACTCCTTCTGACATACCGAAAACAAGTTGTTACCAAAAACAAATGCAAATAGCTCTGAACAGTCAAAACGTTTCACATCAATCTTGAATATCACTCCCATTGTTTTGTGTAAGACATTATCCTGAATATTGACCTTACTGGATACACAAGATTCATTACCCATTATGCACAAGATTTTGGCTTTTTAAAAAGTCACTAGGCCCCATCTGGCCATTAGGAATTTTGCAAGAGTTTTCACGATAAATCACATAGCTCAGAAAAGGTCATCAAGTTGCTGCTTTATATTATCGATTGCTTGTACAGAACATCTTAAAATTGCTGATGAGAAAGCAAATGCATTAAGTTCTTTAGTTATGAAATAGAACTGTAAATGCTATTTTAATTTGTTTCTTCCTTGAAGCTGGGAGGTTAAACTTCCCAAAGTGTATAACCTACAACAGGCAAAATCCAAAAGCACTTTTGAAATCTAGTTTTTTTTCCACTCGCGAAACATTTGTATATTTTGTGTGCACACATCTATCCTTTATTGTAGATACATACACACATCTGCATACTCTTGGACAAACTAAGCCACAACCCACAAGCATACTTAAACCCATTGATTTCAATAGGCTTGTGTGCTCAACTCTTTGGATTGCATCCAAAGCAAATAGCCATTTTTCCTTTCTGTTTTCGCAACACCTTGTTCAAGTATTGCACAGGAAACCTTACTGAAAGACAAAAGAAGCTGTGGGTATTGGGAATATTTCCAATGAACACCCAACGCCCTATGTGTTTTAAGCTCTTGCCTTTCCTCAGGCACAATTTCTATATAAGTGAGCCCATTCATCCATCTTTTTGCAGGCACTGAGAAACTTTACCCATTCAAAAGCCACAACTATGAATGAAAACATAATGTTATAACACCACTTCTACTTGGGAATCTAAGACCAGGAGCAAAACAGATGTACTGAAAAATTAACTACCGTGCACCTTGCTTGCAAATGGCTAATTTGGTTTACTAAGAACATAAATGTACATACATCCTACATGTACATGTGTACATCCATTTGGGGGGGTGGGGACAGCCAGTGCTATACACTTTAAAAATAAAACCAAGAAATGGTACCAGGATAAATAAATATGGGGTTGCAATCACACATTTTGATGTATGTCAATATTATGCAAGAAAGATTCAATGCATACAAGAAAACAATCAAGTGCACAGTGTACACTGATTGTAGGTACATTCACTGTAATGTGGGAACAGGGCTGGTGTCTTTCACATGGCTATAATTCCCAGTTTAAAAAACATTTGATGGGAAAGAAGTTGTATCCTTACATCCCCATTTAATTTTCTTGGAAGCTCAACTCCCACTTGAATGAATGGGTATCTTTCTAAAGCAAAATCCAGTTTGATGTCAGAGTGGTATGACAGCTAAAGAAATAGGACTGGGGAGATGGGAAATTGGAATTCCAATGCCCCTTAGTTACAAGATATTTTAGGTGCTAGTCCACTATTGGGGGGGGGGGAATAGCCATAGAATGCACGTGTGTGTAAAGTGCCATTAAGTCACAACTGACTTATGGTGACTCCAGCAAAAAGCTTTCAAGGCAAGTGAGAAGCAGAGGTGGTTTACCAGTGCCTTCTCCTGCAGAACCTTCCTTCATGGTCTCCCTTCCAAGTACTAACCCCACTTAGCTTCTGAGATCTGATGAGAACGGGCTATACCATGCCACCTTCCACCCCTAACAGTAGAATAACCACTTTTTATTAAGATCAAAAAGTGACCCAGAGAAGCAAGCAATATATAACATCTCACCATCTCCAAGATCAGGTAGCTCTGATGGTTGAGGTTGTGGCTCAGTGGTAGAGCATCTGCTTTGCACGCAGAAGAGAAGGCAATGCACAGTAGTTAGAGCAGGGGTGTCAAACTCATTTATTATGAGGGCTGGATCTGACATGAATGAAACCTTGTTGGCCCAGGCCATGTGTTTCATAAAATGTAATGCCAGGTAGCGGAGATATAAACTTTATAAAAGACACGAACACGAAGATGTTTTTACTTAAAAATATGCTTAAAACATTAGCATTCTTGCAATATTTTATTTATTTAACAGTGTCTAATAACTGACACCTCTTGCTCTGCATTATTGCATCAAAATGTCTGTGCTATTTAAGTGTGTATCTGTAAGCTGCAAACCTACTTTTGATTTATTGACATTCACTACAAAAATCTCATGCTCAAGAGTTCTGAGCCTAGGGCCCAGGGGGAAACATGAACTGGCTGGGCATTGTGAGCTTTTGTACATAAATTGCTTTGTGTGCTGATCAAGAACATGAGAAGGCACTATGACACAGACTGAGGGCTATTTGTTTGTCTACAAAACTATAGTCTTCCTCAGTGGTAAGTATCAGCCTACTATCTGGGAAGTCTAAGTTAAAAATCCCCAAAGGAAATATGCTGGGTGAACTTGGTCAGGACACACACTCAGCCTAATCCACCTAACTGGCTTGTTATTACTCCTCATCTAAATAATTCATATTACTTTCCTACTGAGCAAGATTCGATCATGAGGGCATTAATACAGTTAAAAGGGGGAGGGAACCAAGTTGCACCCAGGAGAGCCACAGCATAATGAGCCAAAGAATACACACACACTGTAGCAAAGTACACAAAAGCTCATACCTTGGATAAATCTTTGTTGGCATTAAAGGTGCTTTGTATTTCTCCCCTGAGATTGAGGCAGCCAAGCAAAGCAAGCTCTCCCTCCTTCCCTCCATCCCTTGAGGGAGGAGCCTCAGCCAATAGAGGGGAAGAAAGGCTTGCCTTTCTCTCCTGTGTGACTGAGGCAACCTGGCCAGGAAGCAAGCTCTGGCTCATTCCCTCCCTCTCCCTGGGAGGGGGAGGAGCCTCAGCACAGTGCAGTGAACAGAAGCTTGCCTATCTATCACTCCTGAGCGATTGAGAGAGTCTGGCAAAGCAAGCTACCACACAGCAGCAGCAGAACTGGAAAAAGAAGCAGGAGACAGCCAGTTCCACTGCGGGCCTGACAGAAGCCCTCGGGGGGGGGGGGCTGATCTGGCCCATGGGCTGCATGTTTGACACCTCTGGGTTAGAGGGTCAGATTGGGGCCTGGGACAATCGGGTTCGAATCCCAGATCTGCCATCAAAGCTCACTGTCTGATCTGGGGCTTGTGAGAATCTCTCAGGGTAGTTGCTGTGGGGATGAGGTGGAGGAAGGGAGAACAACGTGATAAGCTGCCTGGGGTCCCACTGAGGAAGAAAAGCAGGATACAAATAAATAAAAATAAAACAAGTCCCAAATTCAATCCCTGGAACCCCCAAGTAAAAAGATCTGGTAGTGGGTGACAGGAGGGAAACTGGCATGCTATATCACCTGATCTCATCCGATCTTTATTTATTTATTAGGTATTTTTAGTTGCCAGTCACCCAAAGAGTCTCGCGGCAACTTACAACATCAAAACCATATAGTAATATAAAAACAACATAAAAATAACAAATACGAAATATTAACACTGAAATATTAAACTATTAAAACATGTGGCTCTCGGAAGATCTCAGAAGCTAAGCAAGGTCAGTACTTGAAAGGGAGTCCACCAAGGAAGACTCTGCAGAGGAAGGCACAGGCAAACCACCTCTGCTTCTCACTTGTCTTGAGAGCCCTTTGCTGGGGTGCCCTAAGTTGGCTGTGACTTGACGGTACTTTGCACATACACCGTAGGTGGCAGGAAAAACATGGACAGCTGCTGCCCACGAGAAGAAGACAATATTGACTTTGCTAGAACAGTGTTCAGACTCCATATAAGCCAGCTACATGTGTCATTTATTTATTTATTTTATTCAATTTATACCCCGCCCTCCCCACGAAAGCAGGCTCAGGGCGGTGTAGTAGCATCACAGTGTAGGAGCATCACAGAAGGGCTTTTGGGGGGGGGGCTTCTGGTATAATACTGGTACTAAGGCTGCTGGAATGGACCCCGAGCTCCTAACACTGACAGAAGCACCAGCTAGAGACTGTAGCAAGAAGATTTTCTCTTGGTTTTTGGAGTTCTGCTCTGTATGTCTGCCACCAAATGCTGCAGAAGTTGTTCTAGTACACAGCTCCTGGTGTCATTACAGATGTGATGGCCTGGAGGGGGAAACAAAAAAATTCAGAGGGGGAAACAGGTTTCTCTCCCATTTCCCCCCTCCAGGCCTCTTTTTTAATTTTTCAGACCAGAAAAATCAGAAAATGTGAGGCAACACTAAAAAGAAACTCCTATGAGTATTTTCTGCAGTGAGTCAAATGCTTCTTAAGCAAGGCTTTTCACATTCATAATGGACAGCATGAAAAGGTTTGACGACTGGGGGATTTTGAGGAGTGCTGAAACAAGAATCCAGCAAAGTATTTCCTTGCCTTGAGGGAGAAAAATCATATTTTATATAGCGTTTCACTCATTCCAAATGTACAGCATGAAAACGTCCGATCACTTTCTCATTTTTTTCTGGTGGAAAACATAAGGCATTTGGGGGAACACTAAAAAAAAACACCTTTATATTCTAGATATACAAAATATTGTACGTATCATTTACATGTAATAATTTTAGCAAAAATTAATAAGCTATAATACATTTTAGGATAATAAATTACTCAGAGTCTGGTGTTTTCATAAAGTTAATATCCAAACATGCTCACAGTCTCACCTATTATGACTCTATGCAAGTTTCTGCCCAAATAGTATACCTTCAACTTTTATTTTTTCTTACCTCTCAGATGGCAAAGATTAAAGCTAAACATGCTAGTGTAGCATACGGTGCAGCAGTTTGCAACTCCTTCTCAGGTCTTGAGTATACTTAGCCATTTATCTTAAAGAAAATAAACCTTAAAATTCCATCAATATGCCAAATAGTCCATTTTTATATGCTAAGTTATAAATGATGCATTTTATGTTGTTCAAGCAGTAAAAGAAGTTTAGGTTGGATAGGAAAGTTTCAGTGCTTGGGATCCTGAAAACAGTGTACAGGGAGGGGGACAAGAGCGCCAAAAATCACAGTCCCATAATTGGCCCCACAGCTTTTGTAAACAAAAGGAATTTCATCCCTAACTGGAGGAGGTGCCCCCAGGTGAACTCTGGGACAGCCATGGCAGTCTGCCGGCTTCTCACCTTCATAATTTAATGGGCTGCATCCACCCAGTTTTCCTGCTGGTGAAAAAGGGAGGACTGTTCCCCCATCACCACCATCTAGTGTGGTTCTAGGTGTCTTTGCCGCACCTTCACTAATGGGTAGGAAGCAAGACTAGAATGTCTGAACAACTACAATCAGCATGTCTTTCACCAATGCAGCTCAGCCGCTATTTAGCCATCTCTGATCCAGATGGAAGCATCCTTAATGGTTAGCAACAAGCTAGACAGAGAGATTACAGGCTGTTACAACTGCTTTTGCCCAAACAACAAACCTATATACTAAGCTCAAAAAAGACAGTAGAAAAGAGCAAGAGTCCAGTAGCATCTTAAAGCCTAACAAAATATGTGGCAGCTTTCATGAGTCACTGCCAAGGCTCCCTCTAAGCTGTGGAGTCCTGTGAGCAAAAATTCTACTTGGTGAGCTCCTGGCATTAAAGTTGTGAGCGAGCCATTTGGCTGCTGCATGAATTAGTTTGCTCTGGAGCCATCTTTCCTGAGCTGGGACAAAAATGTGTGAGCTGGAAGCTAAAAAACTGTGAGCTAGTTCACACTAACTCAGCTTAGAGGGAACACTGGTCACTGCTTACTTCTTCAGAAAATTCCCACAACAGAAACAGAAAATTCCCATGAGTAGTACCCGCTTCCTATGCATCAATAGTCTTAGGTAGCACAAGCTTTGTGCTGTAGAAGCAGGTACAGAACATACCTATTGGCCAACACAGGTCAACCAGAAGCACTGGGACACCGGACCACAGCAGAGAGGACATAAGGAACCCCTGATCAGTCTCCCAAGGGCTTGGTTGCTTCGTTATTGAAATGCAAATTCAGCACACTGGAAATCTGATCAAAGTAGAGTTGGGGTGCTTAACTCTTTTCCCTCAGGCATTCCCCCCCAAAAAAAAAAATTGGTTCCCCCCACTGCATTTACAGGAGCTGCGGTGGCTCAAGTGGTTAAGACGCTGAACTGCAGGCTGTGGAAGGTCAGGAGTTCAGCGGTTCAAGACCCGGGTGCCGCAAGACAGGGTGAGCTCCCGTGTCTAGTTCCAGCTCCTGCCAACCTAGCAGTTCGAAAGCAAGAAATTGCAAGTAGATAAATAGGGACCACTTCGGTGGGAAGGTAACAGCGTTCCGTGCGCCTTGGTGTTTAGGCATGCCGGCCACATGACCACGGAAACGTCTTCGGACAGCGCTGGCTCTTCGGCTTTGAAACGGAGATGAGCACCGCAACCCTAGAGTCGGATTCGACTGGCTTTCGAGCAAGGGAACCTTTACCTTTACCTTTACTGCATTTACACCCACAAAGTTACTTACAGTGTCCTTATATATCTTCCCTGCATGAGTGAGAAAACAGCCATGGCAGTCTGCCGGCTTCTCACCTTCATAATTTAATGGGCTGCATCCACCCAGTTTTCCTGCTGGTGAAAAAGGGAGGACTGTTTCCCCAACACCACCCAAGAAGGCTACAGCGAGAACCATGGAACCTACATCGACAAAAGCCCTGTGGAATGCAGGCTGTGACAGGGAGATGAATTCGGTGAGATTGAGTAAAAAAGCTGGATGGATCCAACCCTATATTTTCCCCTTCCATATACTAATATATAAATATGTATGCATATGCATATGCAAGAGAGAGAGAGAGAGAGAGAGAGAGATTATATACCTATTTCACACATGAAAGCAGTTACAAACAGTTGACACTCTCAAAACAAATGCCTTCATTCCAAAATTAAGCACTTATTCTTAACATTTGGTTTAATTCTAGCTGGATTATTCACTCTCAAAACAACACAGCAAAAAAAAATCAACATAATATGTGCAACATACACTGATTTTAACTTTGAAAATGCTTTTCGCTTTACAGCCAGGCAGTTTTGCTAATTAACAGTGCAGAGAATGGAATGAAATCAAATTAAACAGTTATCATAAGGGAGAAAAAACACCTGAAAAATTGCAGATATATAGACAATGGTGCGATTTATTCATGTAGCCCACCCGACTTCAAGAAAGTGTGAATGTCTTAACATTATGCACCAGATGTCATTGATTCAATGTTTGGTTGTTACTAAAAAAGATTGTTATGTGCACCATAAACTTTATGGACTTTTAAAAATTTCAATTATCTGTTAAGATGGCAAACTGCAAACAGGGTTGTATTTACATAATGCAATTATGTTTTCACATTGTGCTCAAGTGAAGACTTAATTTCCATGGTGTAACACCACAAACATGGGTCATTGTTACCTCCACACTTATCAAAATGCCTATCAAAACACTTCTCTTGCAGTCAAATTCCTGAGGCTATTTTCCCCTCCCTATCCGAAGGACTCTGCATATCAAAAGACAAGAACAAGTAAAGGCAGCCCAGAACAGAACTCTCAGATCAATGAGCCCAGGATGACTAATCCCCACCCCACAGAACATCTGTCCAAGGCCCATCTTTCTTCTCCTGGAACCTTCAATCACTGGCTGACACTCTCCAATGGGAGGACACAACATTCCAAACTTTGTGGCTATGGCATCACCAAAGGGTCAAAAGAAACCAAGTGAGGTTAATGTACAGTCCTACCTTTTGGTTCCTCCAATATAGGTGAAGGTGAAAGTGGAATCCGCGTATCTGAAATCTAAAACAACACATGAAGAAAGAGATGTATAGCCATCCGTGAACATTGCTTTGTTTGACACTGCCCTTCCCTCATCTGCCACTGATATGGGAACAGAGGTTATTCTGAACCAGGAAAAAATTAATAATCCATCAGGGAACCCCCTCCCACACACACACACACACATACCCCACCTCTCTCTGCAACAAGTGACTCGGTGCTATGGCAACGGAAGGAATTTCCATTGTCAGTGAAGGCAACAGGCAGCAACAAGCCAAGCTGCTGTAGGCACATCAAACATTGTAAGTAATGATCAAGCAACTAGCAGAGGCTTTGAACTGAGGAAGGGAGGAAAGAAATTAATTGCAGTCGTCCAGTTCTGGGCATTTGAGGATAAATATCCGTGCAAAATAGGAGCCCCGCAACAACCGCCCCCCCCCCCTGCCATGCACGCAACACAGAAATGGACAGATCTAAGCATTTTCAGGCAGGGAGATCTTTCGCTTCGCTCTGCTAATCACATGAAAAACAAAGGGGGGGGGGATCTTGTCGATCAGAGAGGGCTGCGCTGGGAGATGTTGACTCCAATGCCATGTAATTTCGGACAACCTCCGTCGATGCCACGGCAACTCCCGCACCACTTGGGGTGCTGGGTGGCGTGTCTAAGATGTGTCGTGTCGTGTGTGTGAGTGAGTGTGTGCGCTCAAAATGGGGGAAGCATACTCATGAGAGGCTTAAAAAAAAAACAACCCACCAAGCATCACCACCATTGTCTTAAGGGGTCCAAAGGAGAGCAGCCCACCTCCAATCGAAGTCCCAGGCTCGGGGGGGG
>NW_015174864.1:381456-390255 GCF_001447785.1 Gekko japonicus | reverse complement strand
CGCCCCCGCCGCCCCCGCCGCCCCCCTCCTCCTCCTCCCTCCCTGGCTGCCGTTCCTTCTCTTCCAGCGTTAAGAGGCAGGGGAGGGAAGATGGAACCGTGGCCGGGGGGGAAAGAGAAAGAGAAAGCTCTCCCGGGCGGCTGCGTCCCCGAGCGGTCCCAGGCGGCGGGAAGAGACAGGTCGCCCTTGCATGCCCAGCTGTGCTCGCCCAGATGTGGCCGGCCGGCTGCTGCCTTGACAATAGAGCTCCGGGGCGAGGGCTGGAGGGGGGACGACCGATTGGCGGCGGCGGCGGCGGGCGAAGGCAGAGCCCGCCGGATCAGCACCGGAGCAGTCCCATTCCGGCTTCCCTCCGCCCTCGCCGGGCTGGAGAGAGGAGGGGGAGGAGGAGGAGGAGGAGGAGGAGGGACGGCAGCCCCCGGGACGAAGCAGAAGCGGCGGCGGCGGCTCCAGGCAGCGAGCGGGCGAGCGAGGCCACGCAACCACATCCGCACACAACAGCGGCGGCTCCCCGAGAGGCCGGCACTTCTGCAGCGACGCCAAGCCGCAAACCCCTCCCCTCGCCGCCGCCGCCGCCGCCGCTCCCAGCCCAGACACGCCGCCCGCCACACGTACTGTTGCTCTCCCGCTGCTGCCCACCCGCCTGCCTGCCTGCCTGCCTGCCCGCCCGCCCAGCAGCCCGCTCGGCCCGCCCCCCGCCAGGGGACACCTTGCGGAGGAGGTGGCCAGAACCAGGCAGCTCCGCCTCTTCTCCCGCCAGACCGGGCCCCCTCCAGGCAAGGTGCTCCTGGCCCAGAGAAAGGTGCTTGGTTGTGGGAACTGGACCCTGCATGTATGAAGTTGCACACTGTGTGCTCCTGGCCCAGAGAAAGGTGCTTGGTTGTGGGAACTGGACCCTGCATGTGTGAAGTTGCACACTCATGCGCCCCGCCCCCTGGCCCAGAGAAAGGTGCTTGGTTGTGGGAACCGGACCCTGCACATGTGAGGCTGCACACCCATGCGCCCCTGGCTTCTCTGTGCCAGTCGGATGATGTGCATGTCAAGTTAGCACATCCTCTAAATCTTAAGGGGAAAGAGGGGGATGTTAACCTTGGAGCAGACTGAGCCAGGTGGCCCTTCCAGTGCAGGTGTGAGAAAGGGTCTCAGCAACAATGGCAACTGGTTGACGAGACCCCAAGCCAGACTGACCTTGGCAGGACTTTGTGGACCATCTGGCTCGACTTGCTGCTGGCTGCCAACAGCTCTCTGGGACAATGGCCCACCGGAATCTTTCCCGGTAAGCTGAAAGGCCTGTCCACCTGCTCCAAGCATTGCCACTATCCCACCTGTTTCCCTTCAGTTGCACAACATGCCAAGGAAGCCCATAACAAGCCAGGAGTCATGAAGAGGTCTTATCTGAGCCTTTCTTCAGGGGTAGTTTTAGTGATCTGGGGGCCTGGGGCAAAAGTCCAAGAGAAGGCCCCAGAATCTCTGCCACCCACTGCTGGCATTCCCTACCAGGGCCAAGCAAGGAGTGGTTCTCACCCCATGGGAGGCTGGTGGGAGCCTCTGCTGTCAATGGAAGTCACATGAACACTTACATGAAGTTGCCTTATACTGAATCAGATGATGGGTCCACTGAAGTCAGTACTGTCTACTCAAACTGGCAGCAGCCCTCCAGGGTCTCAAGTATAGGTCTTTTACATCACCTGCCTGCTCCTTTTTAACTGGAGGCACTGGGAATTGAACCTGGGACCTTCTGCATGCCAAGCAGAGGCTCTACTATTGAGCCACAGCCCCTCCCTTTGGTCAGCTGTGCAAGCCCCACATAGGGCAGGTGGAAGTGGTGGCGAGAGTCTGCTCTTTTTCTGTCCCTTTGGGGGCCAGGGGCCAGGGGAACTGCCCCTGTGGCCCATTAGCTAAGACCACCTCTGCCTATCTTGAAGGTGGTTTTGACATGTGTGTGGTGTTTACTATTCAGTTGATGACTGGCTGCTGAATGTGAGGTTCTATTGGGAAGGGTTGCAGTTGAAGTGAAACGTGGAAGTTTGGTCTATGTGGTAAGTGAACTGCCTTGATTTGCAAGCAACTAGAGATGAACATTCAGAATAGCAGGGGGGGGGAAATCACCAGACCCAGTTCACACGCTATGCAAAAATTATCCCGTAATTGTCACCAAGATGTTCTCATCGTGGTATCGTCACTTTCTGTTGTTCATCAGCAAGTCCCTGGCCTATTTGGCACAAGGACTTGGCCTATTTGCCACACAGCAAAATAAAATAAAATATACATTCTAGTCCGTGTGTGTTTTACACTCAAAAATGAAAAACGATCACTGAATTGTAAGCAAATAGCATGGGGGGGGGGAATCACCAAACCCAGTTCACATGCTATGTAAAAATTATCCTGTAATTGCCATCAAGATGTCCTCATCATGGTATTGTCACTTTCTGCTGAGTGCACCTGTATAGTAAAGCGTGTCAAATAAATGTTTTAAACATTCATTATTTATATTTTTAGATGTCTATCTCAGTAATGTGTGAAGAGGCCCTCAGAGATTACCTCCAGACACTGATGTCCCTATATGAAGGTTACTTAGTCAGCAAGTGGGACAGATGTAGAATTGATTTACAAACCCAGTAGGTGCTTGTAAGAGGACTGTGTGACAAGGTCTCCAGTCTTCTGAGTGAAAAGGCTGGAGGAATGATACAATCCACCACTGGCTAAGGGAGGCAATGGAACAGAGGGGATTGGAGAAACATATGGAGTAGAGGTCCACCAGTATCTATTAGCCATGACATACAGATGGAACATTATGTCTAGGTCTTCCATTCAAGTAAGTATATATAAGAAGCCTTTGGTTGAGGACAGCGATGGACGCCATCTTGGCTGGCACTCCCTCTCCCCTTCCCCCCTCCTTTCCCCTTTCTAGCTACATCTCCCCTACTTATAAGAAGCAGTGACACAGTTAAGAATCTGAAAGCGCCATCTGTTTATTGTTTTATTTATATTGTTTATTGTTGGAACTGTTTTTATCTTGGTACACTTTACCATTGTTTTATCTTGATGTACTTTACCGAGCGCCGAAGAATAGATGCTTTTGAATTATGGTGCTGGAGAAAACTCTTGAGAGTCCCTTGGACTGCAAGGAGATCAAATCAGTTGATCCTAAAGGAAATCAACCATGACTGTTCCATAGAAGGCCAGAAACTGAAGCTGAAGCGCAAATATTTTGGCCACCAAATGAGAAGGAAGCACTCACTGGAGAAGACCCTGATGCTGGGAAAGACTGAAGATAAAAGAAGAAGGGGACAGCAAAGGATGAGAAGGTTGGACAGTGTCATCGATGCAACAAACTGGAAATTGAGCAAACTTCAGAGGATGGCGGAAGACAGGAGGGCCTGGCGGGAGCTTGTCCATGGGGTCGCATGACTGTGCGACTGAACAACAAAATGAGCAAAACTCTGCTATATATTAGCCAAACCTCCCAATACTATCATTGTTCATTATTATTTCTTGGTGCCAGATTCAAAGTTGAGCAGTCTCCTCATTTCTACCAAATAAGAGCTCTCTGGTAACTGAAAACTGATGCATTTGACAATAGAAGACAGAATAAATGACAGTCCCCTGAGATAGCAGAAGAGTAACCAAATTAGACTATCAAAGCAAGGAGAACTGGCAGTTTCAGCAAGAAAATACCTAACTCAGATGTAAATCAATTAAATGGAACATAAAATGTGTTCCAGGGATTGCACCTCAAAAACTATTTGCCCCTTTGGGAGCTGGATACTGCCAGTTTGGTATAGTGGTTACGAGCATGGACTCTAATCTGGGAGAAACAAGTTTGATTCCCCACTCCTCCACATGCAGCTGCTGGTGTGACCTTGGGTCAGTCACAAGTTATTTCAGAGCTGTTCTCTCAAGGGCAGTTCTCGAAAGAGCTCTCTCAGCCCTACCTACCTCACAGGGTGTCTGTTGTGGGGAGGGGAGGGGAAAGGGATTGTAAATCGCTCTGAGACTCCTTCAGGTAGTGAAAGGCAGGATATAAATCCAATTCCCCCCCCTCCTCCTTCTTCATGTGCAGCCACTACGATGGGGCAAAAGCATTTCCAACATAAATTGGGACCTGCAGTTTTGGGGGCCTGGGTGGTCCAAGCTAGCCCAATCTTTTCAGATCTCAAAAGTGATGCAGGGTTGGCTCTAGTTAGTATTTGGATGGGAGATTGGGTTGCCAACTTCCAAGTGACAGAGCTCAGTTCCCCTGGAGAAAATGGCTGCTTTGGAAGGTCAACTGTATGGCATTATACCACATTGAAGTCCCTCCCCTCCCCAAACCCCACCCTCCTCAGGCTCCAACCCTAAAATCTCTGAAATATTTCCCATCCCGGAGCTGGCAATCCTAATGGGAGACTACCAAGCAAGTCCAGGGTCAATATGCAGAGGCAGGCAATGGCAAACGACTTCTGAATGTCTCTTGCCTTGAAAACCCTATGGGGTTGCCATACATCAGCTGTAACTTGATGGCACTTTCTACCACCACCAGTGCATGGTGAAGTTCTTCACAGCTGCAAAGTGAGTTGGTCTGGCATCCTCCTAACATCCCATGGCAGCCATTTTGTGACTTCTAATTCTGCATACACACAGCTGCCATTTTGTGGTGGTACTGGCTTTCTGTTTTCAAAGTTCCAAGCGTGCCTTTGGCTACCAAATGAGAAGGAAGCACTCACTGGAGAAGACCCTGATGCTGGGAAAGACTGAAGATAAAAGAAGAAGGGGACAGCAAAGGATGAGAAGGTTGGACAGTGTCATTGATGCAACAAACTGGAAATTGAGCAAACTCCGGCGGACAGCGGAAGGCAGGAGGGCCTGGCATGATATGGTCCATGGGGTCATGAAGAGTCGGACTTGACTCTGCGACTGAACAACAACAACAAACTTTACCATTGTTGTTCATCACTCAGTGCCTTGAGTATTCAGGGATAGAGCGATTCACAAATTGAAACTGACTGACTGACTGACTGACTGAATAACTGGGGCCAATCCTGTTAAGCTTCTGAGATCTGAGGAGGAGGAGGAGGAGGAGGAGGAGGAGGAGGAGGAGGAGGAGGAGGAGGAGGAGATTGGATTTATACCCCGCCCTTCACTACCCAAAGGTGTCTCAGAGCGGCTTACAAACTCCTTTCCCATCTCCTCCCCACAACAGACACCCTGTGAGGTAGGTGGGGCTGAGAGAGCTCTCACAAAAACTGCTCTTTTTCAAGGACAGCTCTTATCAGAACTACGCGCTCCCAGGGTCATCCAGCTAGGTGCAAGTGGAGGAGGAGCTGGGAATCAAACCTGATTCTCCCAGATTAGAGTTCGCACACTTAACCACTACACCAAACAGGCTAGCCTGGGCCATCCAGGCTACACTACACAACCCGTTATATGGGATTAGGTTTCTTTTCTTTTCCAATTGTTTCAGACTTCCATGCCTCCTCTCTCCCTCACTGGGCAAACTCTCTGTCTCTCTTTGATCATATCTGTTCCTTCTTCACATCAGTCTCAGCTTCTTTGGCTGCCACCTTGCTGAACTCAGCTCGCTGCATCGATATTTCTTGTCTCTGCTTCTCTCCACATGCTGTGGCTGGGTCACTGCAATGTGCATATAAAGCCTGCTAGTCTTCACTCCCGTCTGCTCCGCATCACAACAGTGGTAGCTCAAGATCGGCTAGGGCTGGCCAATCTTGGGAGTGTCCTGGAAGCTATTAGAGTGAATAGACACAGTCCTCCAGAAAGCAGTTTCAGAGGGTAAACATGCTGGTGTACAGTAGAAGAGCTGGATTCGAGTCCAGCAGCACCTTAGAGACCAACACGATTTTCGGGGTGTAAGCTTTCAAGAGGGACCTTTGATTCTTGATGGTCTCTAAGGTGCTACTGAAAAAATCCAGCTCTTCTACAGAAAGTGGTGCCTATGGGCTGCTTGTTAAACTGTTGTGACTTCCAGACCTATGCAAGGTACCCATAGTACAATCCTGTGCAGAGTTACTCTGGTCTAAGCTTGTCTACTTTGATGGAATTAGACTGGAGTAACTCTGCATAGGATTGCCCTTTCAGTTTGGGTGAACTGTTGCATAGCTGCACTTTGGCTGATCTTGCTAAATGGAACCTCCCTTTCTTACACTCCCAGGGAAATGCTGATCGCCACTTTGGGGCCAGGCAGCGATTTTTCTCCAGGCTCAGGGGTCATTTCCTGCAGGAGCGCACAGGAGCGGAGCTCCGGCAGTAAAGAGCCCAGGGGGCGGGCACATGCAACAAGCCCCACCCCCTGCTCCCAGCAGCCCTCAGTCACAGCAAGAAGCAGCCAGGTAAGTTGTAGAGCTCCCCCCGGCCCCCCAGTCCAAAACAGTCCAGTGGCACCTTTAAGACCAACTTTTATGCAGGTACAAGCTCTCCCTCCTCTGCGAGGACAGATCTGCACATCCCCTCCCCAATAGCTAGCAATCCAAAACAGTCTAGTGGAGCCTGAGCAGTGGGTGTTGCCTTCTGACACACTTCTGGTGATGTCAGGGGGTCTGGCATATGCAAATAAGCTACGCTAATGAGTTATGCTAATGAACCCCTGCACCTCTTTTTCTACAAAATGACCCCTGTCCAGGCTGGTTTGGCCAGGGATCCTGGAGGGTTTTTTGGCATCTTCTGGGCATGGAGCAGGGGTCACTGGGTATATTTGTGCAGGGAGGTATTTGTGAATTTCCTGCATTGTGGAGGCAGGGGGCTGGACTAGACGACCCTGGCGGTCCCTTCCAACTCTATGATTCTATGTACAGAGGCACTATTTTTCTGAAGACTAGGGGACAAACATGGGAAGGCCATCATCTTCACACTTTATCTGAGAGCTGCTAGAAGCTGGCCATTGTTGGAAACAGAAGGCCGGATTAAACAGGCGGCGGTCTTTTCCGAAGAAGCTTTTCTTACATTCAGTAAATCTTATTTTATTACTACCGGGACTGTGCATGTGAAAAGCTCCCCTGGCTTTTTCCATGCTTGGTTGCTGACCAGATTGCTTCGACCCCAGCTGAGGACTCTGTAAGCAAGGGCGTAGACTTTCCAATTTTCCGGGGGGGGCTGGGGCTGGGCCTGGGCCAGAGGCATTGCTGTGCTAGGAGCAAGGGTGGCTGGAACCAGTCGCCCCCGGGCAGGGGTCTTTTCGTAGAATAAGAGCTGCAGGAGCTCATTAGCATATGCCACACCCCCTGACAGAAGGCCACACCCCCTGACACCACAGGACATGTGTCAGAAGACAGCACACACCGCTCCGGCTCCACTGGACTGTTTTGGATTAATAGCTGGGGGTGAGGAGAGAAATCTGCCCTCACAGGGGAGGGAGAGCCTGTACCTGAATAAAACTCGGTTTTAAAGGTGCCACTGGACTGTTTTGTTTTACTGGCTATTGGGGGGGGGGATGAGCAGATCTGCCCTGACAGAGAAGCCAGAGTTGGTTCCTTTATAGAACTTGGTCTTAAAGGTGCCACTGGACTGTTTTGGTTTGGGGGGCCGGGGGGAGCTCTACAACTTACCTGGCTGCTTCTTGCTGTGACTGAGGGCTGCTGGGAGCAGGGGGTGGGGCTTGTTGCATGTGCCCGCCCCCTGGGCTCTTTACTGCCGGAGCTCCGCTCCTGTGCGCTCCTGCAGGAAATGACCCCTGAGCCTGGAGAAAAATCGCTGCCTGGCCCCAAAGTGGCGATCAGCATTTCCCTGGGAGTGTAAGAAAGGGAGGTTCCATTTAGCAAGATCAGCCAAAGTGCAGCTATGCAACAGTTCACCCAAACTGAAAGGGCAATCCTATGCAGAGTTACTCCAGTCTAATTCCATCAAAGTAGACAAGCTTAGACCAGAGTAACTCTGCACAGGATTGTACTATGGGTACCTTGCATAGGTCTGGAAGTCACAACAGTTTAACAAGCAGCCCATAGGCACCACTTTCTGTAGAAGAGCTGGATTTTTTCAGTAGCACCTTAGAGACCATCAAGAATCAAAGGTCCCTCTTGAAAGCTTACACCCCGAAAATCGTGTTGGTCTCTAAGGTGCTGCTGGACTCGAATCCAGCTCTTCTACTGTACACCAGCATGTTTACCCTCTGAAACTGCTTTCTGGAGGACTGTGTCTATTCACTCTAATAGCTTCCAGGACACTCCCAAGATTGGCCAGCCCTAGCCGATCTTGAGCTACCACTGTTGTGATGCGGAGCAGACGGGAGTGAAGACTAGCAGGCTTTATATGCACATTGCAGTGACCCAGCCACAGCATGTGGAGAGAAGCAGAGACAAGAAATATCGATGCAGCGAGCTGAGTTCAGCAAGGTGGCAGCCAAAGAAGCTGAGACTGATGTGAAGAAGGAACAGATATGATCAAAGAGAGACAGAGAGTTTGCCCAGTGAGGGAGAGAGGAGGCATGGAAGTCTGAAACAATTGGAAAAGAAAAGAAACCTAATCCCATATAACGGGTTGTGTAGTGTAGCCTGGATGGCCCAGGCTAGCCTGTTTGGTGTAGTGGTTAAGTGTGCGAACTCTAATCTGGGAGAATCAGGTTTGATTCCCAGCTCCTCCTCCACTTGCACCTAGCTGGATGACCCTGGGAGCGCGTAGTTCTGATAAGAGCTGTCCTTGAAAAAGAGCAGTTTTTGTGAGAGCTCTCTCAGCCCCACCTACCTCACAGGGTGTCTGTTGTGGGGAGGAGATGGGAAAGGAGTTTGTAAGCCGCTCTGAGACACCTTTGGGTAGTGAAGGGCGGGGTATAAATCCAATCTCCTCCTCCTCCTCCTCCTCCTCCTCCTCCTC
>NW_015174864.1:339887-380471 GCF_001447785.1 Gekko japonicus | reverse complement strand
ACTTGCATCTCAGCAAAATTCAACACGGCTGCGTGTCTTTGCATAAGTGTGCAAAATGTGAATATGTATTTCAAAAGATCCCTGCGTGTGTGCAGAGATCTTCCTGATCACGGCGGTGATCATTTCCATGGCAAGTGGATTCTTTTTCTTCTCCCTTTTATTTCTGCATTTCTCCCACCCCCTTTCTTTCGCCAAACATTTCAGAATGTTTGCAGAAGATCTCAAACTCTCCCCACCACCACCACCAAGGCAATCCTCCAGGGTGCTACAAGCTGTGCGTTTCCTCTCCAGCCAGATTGCCATGACTTGGACCTCCTGCAGGACTTTAGCAGCAGCAGGGAGGGTCTGGCTGAGAGGAAAGGAACTGTGGCTCCTGGGAAACCGGATGCCCAGGAGGAGGAAGGAGCTGGCGCCTAATGTTCCATGGAAGCAGGAACGTGCCAGAGCAGGAAGTGCAGGCAAAAAGCGGAGGAAGCCCTGGCAGGAGCCGCCAAGGGGCTGCCAGGCAGGCAGGGTGGCTGGAGGCGCTCCCTCTCTCACCTCACTGAGGCAGCCGAGCACCCCCCTCCCCCCTCCCCCCCAGAAGCCGGCTTGCTCAAGGTTCCTGCAGCCGCGGGGAACTCCAGGAAGCCAAGGGAAAATAAAGCGCTCCCCTTCCTAGAACCGGGCTCCCCGCAGGCGGGCCAGGAATGACAGCGGAGGAGGCGGGGCGCCCGGGCTCACTTCCAGAGCATAGTGCCACCTTGCTCAGGCAGGAAAAGACCCCTGCCCCCGGGGGAGGCTGAGCACCTTCCTAAAAATTTCGGTGGGGGCTGAAGCCCCGCCGCCCCCCTGAAGATTACGCCGGTGTCTGTAAGTCATTCCATGCATCCAAAAGCAGGGGAGGGAAAGATTTAGCAAAGATGATTGAAAGAGAAAGGGACAATCTGTGCTGGTGAGGACAGTGCAGGGTGGAGAACTTTCATTATTTATTTACTTTTATTTCTATCCTGCCTGTCTCCCCAGTGGGGGTCCAAAGCATCATTTATCCTCACAACAACCCTGTTAGGTAGATTAGGCTGAGAGTGTGTGACTGGCCCAAGGTCACCCCAGCAGGCTTCCACAGCAGAGCAGGGATTCAATCCTGGGTTTCTCAGATCCTGATCTGACGTTTTAACCACTACATTACGCTGGCTATCATCAGAACAGAACTTCTTGGCAGAAGAGCTTCAAAACCAAATGTCAGAGAGCCAATCTATGGAGACAGAAATTCTCTGGACTCTCTCATCATTTTTCTCATCCAGACCAGGGACGAGCCATCTGTATTGGCTTCCTGATCTGAGCACAAATGAACAATCCTAAAGGTTCATGCCACCATTCCATTTTTATCAAATAGGGGAGAAATGCATATCAAAGATTGTGGAGACATTGCCCAGCATGGGCTTTCTTTGTTTCTCTGAGCTGCTGTTAATGAGCTCATGCTGACTTTGTATAACAAGGGGTCCTTGCAGAGGAGGGGGGGTGTTAAATATCACTGTGTAGTTTGTGTACATATTTTGTGTACAGGGACCTTACACCCCTCAAGACTTTCTTGACCCTTCTCCAACAGGCAGGGGCCCTTCCCTTCCGTACAGACATAAGGAAGGAGATGGGCTACTCTTGGATAGCCAGTTTGATGTGGTGGTTAGGAGGGTGGACTGTAATCTGGGAGAACCGGGTTTGATTCCCCATTCCTTCACATGCAGCTGCTGGTGTGACCGTGGGTCAGTTACAAGTTCTTTCAGAGCTGTTCTCTCATGAGCAGTTCTCAAAAGAGCTCTCTCAGCCCCAACTACAGGGTGTCTGTTGTGGGGAGGGGAAGAGAAAGGAGATTGTAAGCCACTCTGAGACTGCTTTGGGTAGTGAAGAGTGGGGTATAAATCCAATCTCCTCTTCTCCTTGTGTCTGCAGTACTTGGGCATGTCTTTTCCTTTTGCATCTTGCTGGATGGGATAAAACAGATACAAGTGACATTTGTGCATTCTCAGCTGTGTCCTATTCAGCCTTAAAGAGCATGATAGATCAGTTTTCATGATCAGGTTTGAAATCCATCATCCAAAGGACTCACTGGAAAGGACATGCATCCCGAGATGGAAAGGAGGAAGAAGAGTAGTACCTGTAAGTGCCAGCTACAAAGTGTAAGGTATTCAGATCCCAAAACTGCATCAGGTTCTTCCAGCAGTAGGCAAAGCCAATCAAAATGTCACCCATCCTCTAAATTGAACTGATGAATCATCCCTGTGATGAATCACTCATACAAGGAAAGCCACATATTAAGGGCTGGTGGGTTGTGTTTAGTTGAGTGAGTTGTGCTACAGGTAATAACAGCATGGTCTGGTGTTGTTGAAGTCTTTAATGGACTTCCTGTTGGTACTGATGCTGTAGGATCTGTGCCAGTGTTTGGTCAGGCAGCCCATTTTCACACGGGTTATCTGCCCCAGGTTCAGTGCTCCTGGGAAACTTTTTTCCTTGCTCCTTCACTGTGCTGTGACGCATCTAGGGCCGCCAGATCTCTTGAATTAGCGGGAGTCGGGACACCCTCTGCTGGCAATCCTCATCCTCTGCCACTGCTCAGTAGGCTGACAGGGGGCAGGGTCTGTGGCTCAGTGGAAGAGCCTCTGCTTTGCATGCAGAAGGTCCCAGGTTCAGTCCCCAGCACCACCAGTTAAAACAATCAGGGAGTTGGTGATGTGAAGGATCTCTGCCCAAGACCCTGGAGAGCTGCTGCCAGTCGCAGCAGACAATACTGACCTTGGTGAACCCGTGGTCTGGTTCAGTAGAAAGCAGCTTCATGCATGCTCATGTGGCACCACCGGTACCAACGACATGGTGACACCACTTATGGCATAATTCGGAAGTGGTTTCACCCTGTGGGGATGACGCTGTAGCACTTGGCAAATGCTAGAGCACCACCCCCATGTGATACATCGGCCTTCTGTCTCATGCCAAAAGTGACATCACCGTGTTTCTGGAAAAGCCGCCCGCCAGTAGTCTCCCCCTGGTGCCTTGGGTGCCAGTCCTAGTGCATCTGTGTGCCTCCTGAAGTTTTGGGAAAGGTTGCAGCCAAATTTGGATGGCTGCCATTTGGGTGGGAAATGTCTGAATTTTCCCAGCGCTGCTCCCACATTAGCCATTTTCTCTGCCCCTATTTCTGTGACTGCCATTTCCTTCCCTGCCACATGGGGACTTTTTAAAAAAAAAATCATCCACAACTGTGTATTGTTATAACATTTTCACAATTTGTGTATCCGGTCCTCTGAATTCCCAGCTTTCGGGGGGGGGGGTTCTTTCAAAAAGTAAGTCTCTATCTCCTTTGGTTGCTAAGATGTAAGGGCCCTCCGGGACTTTTCCCAGTGGCCTTAATGGCCAGTCCTCCACTGGACGGGGGATGGCCAGAGCTGGGGGACTGGGGCAGGAAAACAGCCTGTCATTTAAAAGTCCTGTGGCTGCTGTGCTGTAGCAGCGACAGGGAAATTACACAAGCTTGTCCCCGTGCGAATATACCTAATGGATCACAGAGCTGGAGTCTGTGGCAAAACCGATATATATTTTTTTAAAAATTATGATGCTTATTTTCCATACACCAATGAACAAAACACAGAGAGAATATTCTGCACATCAATTATCATACATCTAATTCAATTTAAAGAGACAGAAAAGAGAAAAAAGGACCCATGCTCTCACAATCTGTTACATTTATTGCTCCTAATAATATACCCATACATTTGTGCGTACTGCTGTCCAATTTATTTTCCTAATAGTCTTTTGCTCAGATATATCTTCAGGTATTTTCTTTTACCTGCTCCTTTGGTTTATTTCTAGTCCAATATACAATGAAGGGGAACCATGTTTCCACAAACATCTCCTGGACCTTACTTCCCTCTTCACAGATCTTCTCATAAGTTGTGATCTTATCCATCAACACAACATGTTGTAGTTTGAGAGCCCGTTCATCAATGCCCGGCATGCTTGGCTGTTTCCACGCCTGCGCCAACAGTTGCCTGGCTGCAACCAACAGATTTTGAAGTGCATGCTTTTCCCCCTGCAATATGTCTACAGGCAGAATGCTTAGGAGAGCAACCTTAGGTTCACACACTAACTTGCAATCTAGGATATTGTCAATCTCTTTGAATATGTTGCTCCAGGATCTATGTGCTAGTGGACAATGCCACCAGACATGAAAGTCAGTGCCAGTGCTTTTGTTGCAACGCCCACATATTCTAGAAGTGCCTGCTGATATTTTTGCAACTCTATCAGGCGTGAGGTGCCATCTATACATGATTTTTATAATATTTTCTCTTGTACCTGAATTAACTGATAGCTCCAAAATATCCTTATGCAGTTTCAGCCAAAGAGCTTCTGTAGATCTTTTTCCCCCCACCTATTTTTGTATATTTTACTCCTGCTTTCAAAATCTGCTTGTTGCAAGGCCCTACTGATATGGACAGTGTGCTCTCTCCCACTTCCTGCTCTCCACCACTCTCACTCTGCTGGTAAAATATTTTGGGTACTTTGATTTGCAGTGTTGCACCAATCCGGTGAAAGAATCCTGGCAGCTAACCTTATCCAGTTTCCCAACAGCAGAACGAAAGATCAATCTTTACGAATTATATACGAGTATGAAAAAATTCCAGATATCAAGAATGGTTCAAGAACAAGCCTGAGAATTTAGGTTTAGGGTACCTTGGGATTCCGAAACAAAGGATTCCATGGCGATAATACCTTCATAAAGAACTAAACTAGAGCGGTGGTGCAGGCAGTTAGACGCCTGTGACCTCCCTTCCCAACAAAAACCGCCAATGTTAGGCCAGGCTATTCCACCTGTTCCTCCAGCTTCCTCAAGACCATCTATAACATGGGTTAAGATGTCACTGAAGCATTCTTTTTCCAAAGATCCTTTAACGTTTTTCATATTTAACAGGTTTCTTCCAGGTGCCATAAAAGGGGGGATCATTTTAAATTCACGTATGTTAACCATTGTGTCCAGCAATAAAATCGTTTTTGTGTATCACTTTGGTTTTGGGGGGAGGGGGAAGAGACGGATCATCCTTTTGGGTATACAGACACCATTCCTCAAAGAATGGAAGCAGGAATTCAGGTGTGGTGAGGCGGGATTGATAAGGGTTGCATCCACACAGCATTGGATATGGCCCTATGTAACAATCACTCGCCACTAGATCAGCTTGCCCACAGAAGGAGCTCCAGTTGCCAATCATTCTGACAGCGCTACCACGGCACCCTATCCAATGAATGTAAATAGAAGGAGCGCATATATCACTAGGGTGCTGATAGGAAGTCCCACCCCTAACTTCAGATGTGGCCTTAGATAGGGATAGTAAGTTCTTAGAACGACATAATGTGAACCGCCCAGAGACCCCTTCGGGGGTTAGGGCGGTATATCAAATCTAAGGTTAAATAAATAAATAAATAAAAATTGTTCTGTCTCCTTGGAAGTAAACTTTGTATTGCCCCAGAGCTGTCTGATATGCTGGTGATTTGCTACTAATGACCTCATCTACATGGAGTGAAAAGCACTACCTGTTAGGTTGAGCTACTCAGCATGCCTGGACATGGGGGGGGGGATGCTACAACGCTCTTAGTGTGTCTAAGTGTTATCTCCTTGAATGGGATGGCTCTCTGGGAGCCTTAACCTGGGAGCTGCCCTCCAACCTCTCCTCTTTCCTCTTTGTCCTCTCATTCACTGCACATGGACTTCCATGGAGACACATATCTCATAGAGACAATGTCCTCATACTCCCACATGCATGATGCTGAACAAGATGGCCATTTGTGATAGGGAAAGTATACTTTAGATTAGGTTTCTTCCTCTTCCTTTCAACTGCAACCTGAATGCAACTTGAATAAATGTAAGTTTACCTTTTTCACAATGTTTTTTAGGAGATTTATTTACTGCACTCAGTATCTATGTATGTATGAGCAAAACCTAAACAGCATGATAAAAAGTAGAGACATCACCCTGCCAACAAAAGTCCGCATGGTCAAAGCAATGGTATTCCCAGTAGTCATGTATGGCTGCGAGAGTTGGACTATAAGGAAGGCCGAGCGCCGAAGAATAGATTCTTTTGAACTATGGTGCTGGAGAAGACTCTTGAGAGTCCCTTGGACTGCAAGAAGATCAAATCAGTCAATCCTAAAAGAAATCAACCCTGACTGTTCCCTGGAAGGCCAGATAATGAAACTGAAGCTCAAATACTTTGGCCACCAAATGAGAAGGGAGCACTCACTGGAGAAGACCCTGATGCTGGGAAAGATTGAAGGTCAAAGAAGACGGGGACGGCAAAGGATGAGATGATTAAACAGTGTCATTGATGCAACGAACATGAAATTGAGCAAACTTCAGAGGATGGCGGAAGACAGGAGGGCCTGGCGTGATCTGGTCCATGGGGTCGCGAAGAGTCGGACTTGACTGTGCAACTGAACAACAAAATGAGCAAAACTCTGCTATATATTAACCAAACCTCCCAATACTATCATTGTTCATTATTATTTCTTGGTGCCAGATTCAAAGTTGAGCAGTCTCCTCATTTCTACCAAATAAGAGCTCTCTGGTAACTGAAAACTGATGCATTTGACAATAGAAGACAGAATAAATGACAGTCCCCTGAGATAGCAGAAGAGTAACCAAATTAGACTATCAAAGCAAGGAGAACTGGCAGATTCAGCACGAAGATACCTAACTCAGATGTAAATCCATTAAATGGAACATAAAATGTGTTCCAGGGATTGCACCTCAAAAACTATTTGCCCCTTTGGGAGCTGGATACTGCCAGTTTGGTATAGTGGTTACGAGCATGGACTCTAATCTGGGAGAAACAAGTTTGATTCCCCACTCCTCCACATGCAGCTGCTGGTGTGACCTTGGGTCAGTCACAAGTTATTTCAGAGCTGTTCTCTCAAGGGCAGTTCTCGAAAGAGCTCTCTCAGCCCTACCTACCTCACAGGGTGTCTGTTGTGGGGAGGGGAGGGGAAAGGGATTGTAAATCGCTCTGAGACTCCTTCAGGTAGTGAAAGGCAGGATATAAATCCAATTCCCCCCCCTCCTCCTTCTTCATGTGCAGCCACTACGATGGGGCAAAAGCATTCCTTCTCATGCCATTTTGGCTAAGGAAAATGGCGGATGGAGGTTGGAACCCTCTTCCCTCACTGCTTCTGTTCCAACATAAATTGGGTCCTGCAGTTTTGGGGGCCTGGGTGATCCAAGCTAGCCCAATCTCTTCAGATCTCAAAAGTGATGCAGGGTTGGCTCTAGTTAGTATTTGGATGGGAGATTGGGTTGCCAACTTCCAAGTGACAGAGCTCAGTTCCCCTGGAGAAAATGGCTGCTTTGGAAGGTCGACCGTATGGCATTATACCGCATTGAAGTCCCTCCCCTCCCCAAACTCCACCCTCCTCAGGCTCCAACCCTAAAATCTCTGAAGTATTTCCCAGCCCGGAGCTGGCAATCCTAATGGGAGACTACCAAGGAAGTCCAGGGTCAATATGCAGAGGCAGGCAATGGCAAACGACTTCTGAATGTCTCTTGCCTTGAAAACCCTATGGGGTTGCCATACATCAGCTGTAACTTGATGGCACTTTCTACCACCACCAGTGCTTGGTGAAGTTCTTTACAGCTGCAAAGTGAGTTGGTCTGGCATCCTCCTAACATCCCATGGCAGCCATTTTGTGACCTCTAATTCTGCATACACACAGCTGCCATTTTGTGGTGGTACTGGCTTTCTGTTTTCAAAGTTCCAAGCGTGCCTATGGGCTCAACAAGACTGAGGACACTTGCTTGGAAAACCAGGAAAAGAATCATGCCCCCCGCTAAATGAACATGTCTAAGAATGGGGGGGGGGTCTACTTTTGTTTCTGTCACTCAGCAGGCTAAACAAAAATCACAGCAAGTACTAATTAATACATTCATCATCTTTCATGGACTAATATGACAGTTTATTACATCTCTCCCTTAATTCTGAAATCATTTCAGAGACAATGTAGCCAAAATTCATTACTTTTAAATTCTATTGATTTGAAGCTAGAGAGCTGAGGATGTGTTTAATCCTCTCCCTGAAATCAATGTAATTTAAAAATGGTTAACTTTGACTGCATGACACCGATAGTCCCCCCCCCCCCGCGTCATTGGTCTAGACTTGTAGTCTTTCCCCCAAACAAGAAAGGTTTTAAGAGTAAAAAACCCCACAAAGATTAGTGAAGTTTTCTGAAGTTCCACAGTTTCCTGTTTTGTTGAATAGTGATCTTTGACAGTACTTTTAGGTGATTATGGTGCAAAAAAGGTCGATTAAGACATGGTATCCGTAAAATCTGACTAGTCCGACTGAAATATGTCTCAGATGTTTCTCAAGTACAAATCTCCAAATCTGCCTTTAATTTTACCTGAGCCAGAATCCATTGGTAACTTGGTGTTGAGAACAATGCCAGATGATGATGATGATGATGTTTAAATATTTGAACCTGTCCGCTAACTGTCCCATAATTTTTTGCTGAAGGAAAAATCCATGTATGAAAGCTCTCTCCTGCTCAGACACAAGCACACAAAGGAAGTGCAAGGGGAATTAAAGGAATTTGTGCAAGATTTTCGAGTTCTGTGACAATAGACAATGTTCCCTCAAGAGCAGTGAGATCGGGGAGGCTTCACCGGTTGGAAGTTCCAGCCCCCCGAACGGCGAGGTTGGCCTGTACTAGATCTAGGGCGTTTTTGGTGGCGGCTCCTTCCTGGTGGAATGAGCTCCCAGAGGAGATCCGGGCCCTGCGGGACCTAGTGCAGTTCCGCAGGGCCTGCAAGACGGAGCTCTTCCACCAGGCCTTTGGGTAGGAGCCGCCGCCACCACCACCACCACCATCGCCTCACCACCGCCGTTGTATTGTCCTTCTACCAGACTCCATGGAGGTTGATTAGTTTGTTGCGTCGGGGACGCTTCTATTGTCAAGATCACAGGCAGCAAATAATCGCCGAGTATCTGTAAATGGTATAGATTATATAGACTGAAGCACCAGTTTTTATTGTATTTAAAAAACGTATTTTATTGTTTTAGTATTTGTATGCTGTTAGCCGCCCTGTGCCACTGTGTAGGGCGGGATAGAAATCCCATAATAAATAAAAATAAATAAATGATGATGATTGCATTTTGGTTAGGGCAGATCTCTATAATGCATGCTCCAATGAGCAAACTACAGCCAACCAGACATGTATGGTGGCCTGCTAGGGACTTAATCTCATTTTTTTTTCTCGAAATGCAGAAACTGAGGCAATGTCAATCATCTGGCAGGTTACAATGCACGGCTAGAGGGTTGCCTTCAGCTTGGCAGGTCCCAAGTTCTGCAGGCCAGGGTCAGAGTATCAGGGTCAAATCAGATGTAATGCTGGGAGTTCTGTGAATGAAGCTCCCTGAGTTTTGATTTTTGTAATGTTTTCACTAAATAGTAGGCACGCGTGGACCAAACTGAGATCTAGACTATAGCACAAGGTAACAGAAGGGGGTGACCTTGAGCCAGTCTCTCTCTTTTTTCTCTCACCCTATCACAGAGTAATTATGGGGAAGAGGAGATGGGAAGTGATGATAATGAGGTGGGAAGTGAGGATAAGACCATCTGAAAGGACTGTATGCTTGCTGTGTAGATGCAACCAAAGGAGCCTTTGAGCACTGGATGCAAGATTTGCCAGCTGCACCCCTAGTTCGCATGAGCAATATATATGGGAGTGGACTAAGAGAAATCCATGCTGACAGATGACATTGCAGTAAGATTCTCAAAGCACTACAGAATATGCTTTGTTTTGGCCACAAATACCTTTGAAATGGATGGGGGAATGGCATGGAAGCCACTCAGTGGATGATGCCCAAAATCCCATGCTAGTCGTGCCTCAGAGCAGTCTACTGTCTTAAATAATCAAATGTTACATAGTAAAATTCAAATGGGCTCCTTAAATCTGGCCTGACACCTGCAAAACCAATTACTACCCATCTGCCCAAGAGGTCAGTGAATAATTCATGGCAAATAAATGAGTCCGAGTATACCAGAAGGAGATTTGTTTAAGAATTCAAAAGAATATTTGTAGAATTCTCTCTTTCTTTTTTGAAACACCCTACTCTAATCAGCTCTTACAGTTTATTCATCATCAAGCGCTATTGCTTTAGTGCTTTTCCCATTAGGCTAGTCTATATTAATCATGTATTGTTAATGTCACACGCAGGGGAACAAACACATTGTTTTAATACTGAGTACTTAAAACCACTGAATTAAGGTGGGGAGAAAACTATTACAATTGTTTGATATTTGTTTAGCTGGCTGTTGTAGAATTTGATCATAACGCTATTAATCTGTAGGCTGTGGCAAGCAAACTGTTAGCAGACTATTAGAACTGAATGTAGCTGGGTTCTATATTTATTCTCTCTTGTTCTCACTGATCTCTTCCCACTCCGTAACAGGCAGCAAGCAGCTGCAAATGACTTGCTGAAGTATTTTTAGTTTTAGTGGTGGCCAAACTGTGGTTCAGGTACCAAGGCAGGGCAAGAGCTACCTCATTATCGGTCCTAGACTGGCAGGTTGCATTGTCTAAAGATAAAGGTAAAGGTTTCCCTTGCTTGAAAGCTAGTCGAATCGGACTCTAGGGGGGCGGTGCTCATCTCTGTTTCCAAGCCAAAGAGCCAGCGCTGTCCAAAGATGTTTCCATGGTCATGTGGCCAGCATGACTAAATGCTGATGCACACGGAACACTGTTACCTTCCCACCAAAGAAATACCTATTTATCTACTTGCAGTTTCTTGCTTTCAAACTGCTAGGTTGACAGAAGCTGGAGGCAGAGATGGGAGCTCACTCCGTCACACAGCACTAGGGTCTCAAACTGCCGAACTACCGACCTTCCGGTCTGCAGCTCTTACTTTGGTTCAAAGCTATAGGAGCCTCCATAACTGTGCCACACAAGCAGTTTTTTCAGGCATTATCCAATATTATGTGCCATGTTCATACACAATGCTGAAGCTCATGGAGCTTCTCTATGGTTGCCAACAGACAGGTGGGCCCTGGGGAGCTCCTGGAATTACAACTGATCTCCAGACCAGAGATCAGTTCCCCGGGGGGGGGGGGGATGGCAGCTTTGGAGAGTGAAATCTATGGCATTACACCTGCTGAGGTCTCTGCCCTCCTCAAACTCCGCCCTCCCCAGGCTCTATCCCTGCATCTTCAGGAATCTTCCAACCTGGAGTTGGCAAGGCTAGGTTGCCCTGATGACATGAATGTAAGCATGTCTTCTATGAACAGGGTCTTCTCTAAATGCAGTCTTTCTAGGGTGCATTCACTCAGAAAATGTGTTTAAACGAATAATGCGGTGTAGGTGCTTTCTTGAAGCTGCCTTACAGTGCATTAGACAGCTGCTCTACCAAGGTCAGTGTCTATTCTGGCCTGCAATGCTTTCCAGGTCTCAGGGTCTTTCACACCACCTACTACCTGATCTTTTTAACTGGAGATGCCAGTTAATCTGGGACCTATGCATGCAAAGCAAATGCTTTCCTGTTGAGTCATTTTTCAGTTTTGCAGAGGGAGGCCATTTATTGTTCCTTGCACTTCCACATTTAGGACACTTCTACTTACCAGGTTTTGATCTTTATAAGCAGGGGACCCTCAGGGACATGGGAGGGCATCTCATTTTCCGTCCACACTTTTCTTTTTCTTTTTTTTAGATTTCAGATTTTTCTGCCAACTTGAGTCATTTTTCAGATTTATAGGAAGATCTCTTTTATCTGTTCATGGCTCCAATCTCTGGATTTAAGTATCCTCAGATCTGGCCACACTGAGAATTAAATATACAAGCACCGACCTGCAAAGCAAGTATCTTGTGGGGAAGAGGCATCCCATCCTCCCCTTTGCTTCCTTCCTCTTTCTCCCCCACTTCTTCTCTATCAATTTCCCCCCTCTCTTTCTCCTCCTTGCCATTCTCTGTCAATCTTCCCTCCATCTCTCTTTCTCCCCCTATCCCCTTCCTACCTTGACCTCCTTTTGAGCTTCTGGGGCTACCCTTTATTTTGGGTTGCATTTGCTCCAAGAGCCGCAGCAGCAGGACCCCCAAGAGCCAACATATGGACTGGAATGTCATCTGGGCATGCACAGACAATGTTACAAACTCCCCCAGTGTATATCTTTTTTTTATGTGTTCAGATTTTTCTGCAAACCGGGGGGGGCAATTTTTTGGGGGAAATCTCCTATCTGTCAGTGTGGGCCCAATCCATGGATGTAGATATCTTCAGATTGGCCTATGCTTGACTATTAGAATATATGATTGTTGTCTGGCACTGAAATTTAAAGATGAAACTGTCAGACCATTCATCTGTCTAGCACAGCCTAGCCTTCTTTGATCAATGGAAGTTCTCCAGAGCCTGAGTAATAAATGTATTCTCCAACATCTGCTACACAAGATCTACCATGTTCCCAGCGGCTCCTGGAAATGCCAGGGACTGAACCTCAGAGCTTCTGCACACAAAAGCAGGGACTCTTCCACTGAGCTACAGAAGACCTGGTGATCTTCTTACAAGTTTGTCATTCTGACAGAATTCCTGTACATTCTCATCTTTTGCAGTTAAGTGAGTTGCAATTATTGCTTAAGGTTGAAGGGAACCATCAACACACACGATTGGTCTGCTGGGTTCCACCCAAGCACCTGTGAAGCTGTGCACTACTTCCAGAAGACCTCCTTTAATGTGGAGTAGAGTCCTCGAGACCCATTCAGCTTCCTCATTACTACAAGGGAAATGGGGAGTGCTTTAGTGCGGATTTCTGTGGTTAGTAGCAAGATTGATATACTCCTCGTAGAGTAATAACAACAGCTGAAATAGGTATTTTTTCTCCAAGAGGGACCTTTTGGGAGGGGAGAAAATGGGGAACACCTGATTTTACACAGAAAACAAATCTAAATCCAAAGCAAAGCTTAACTACCATTGATAAGATCCAGCTGCACTCCTGGACAGAGTTGTTGTTGTTAGGATACAATGGAGGTAGGCAGAATGATATTGTGAGCCATTTTTGATCACTGCTGGGGAGATACAAAGGTATAATATCTAAACAAAGAATGAAATAGGTAGTTTGGAGCCTACTAAGTAAAACCTATCCTAAGAATAATGCGTATAATCAAGAACCTGGGGTGTTATTTTTTTGACAAATGCTACTGAATGAATGGGTTGTTTGAGTACAGCCATGTGCTATTATGTTCCTTCATACTTAGAAATGTTCCCATTCCATCTGACTGCTTATCTTTCATCGCTTCTTTTTCTTCATGATCAAGTACCCTTCAAAATCCTTTTTCTTCTTTCACCCATCTTCGCCACTTTCCCTTGACCACACCAGACATTGAGGATTCTTTGTCATCAGAAATTATTTTCTCCTTCTCTTAAAAAAATACTGAAATAATCTTTTCTCATAAACTTTCTCATGTTAATTTTTGCTTTTTTGTGTCCATTGTCAGTTATTTTAGGATTCTCCTCCTTTCATTTGATTTCCTTAGGCCCTTCCTGTCTATATATTTATTTGCTTCATTTATACTCCAGCCTTCTCCTTGATGGAAGAGTTCGGGAATTACTCCAATCCATGCTTTGGAGTTTGCTTTCAATGAATTTACTGCAACAGGATTTTGTAAAATGACAATAACCGACTACAGTCCATTAATGTAGCAGAGACACCTACAGAGCACAAGCACTACCACATACTGCTACATAGCAAAGAGAGAGAACAACAAGAGGTAGACTGAACTGCAAGAGAAAAACAGTCAACAAACCCTAAGCGCTAGAGAATGCTCCACAGCTCCCCCTAGGGTACACGTGGACTAAACTACTCTTTCAGACGTCTTTGATGTTGTTGTTCAGTCGCACAGTTGAGTCCGACTCTTTGCGACCCTGTGGACCACCTGTCCTCCGTCTTCCTCTGGAATTTGCTTAATTTCCTGTTCGTTGCATCAATAACACTGTCTGACCATCTCATCCTTTGCTGTCCCCTGCGGTGGCAGTGTGGCGATTGACATACGGGTCCTGAGGCCTGGCCAGCAAGCAGTCGTGTGGGAAAATGACGGAGCCAGCCAGAAGACGTCTACACCGGGCAGTGACGGCGCGTGCAATTAAAGTGAATATATGTTGTCTTCCATATCCACTACGAACATTGTTAGTCCCATGTCTATATGGAGTAACTGTACATCGCTTTGAGCCCACTGGGGAAAGCGATTAATAAATGGAAAGTATTATTATTATTATTATTATTATTATTATTATTATTATTATTATTATTATTATTATTATTATTATTATTATTATTATTATTATTATTATTATTATTATTATTATTATTATTATTATTATTATTATTATTATTATTATTATTATTATTATTTTACCTTCAATCTTTCCGAGCACTAGGGTCTTCTCCAGTGAGTGCTCCCTTCTCATTTGGTGGCTGTTATCTTCAGCTTCAGTATCTGGCCTTCCAGGGAACAGTCTTTTAGGTAATTAGACTCTTAGCAGGCTGTCACTTCTCCAACACTCCTCACTGGGGAGCCAAAGTAGCTTACATCCTTCTCCTCTCTTCCATTTCATCCATAGAGCAACACTATGAAGAAGGTTAGGCTGAGAGTGTGTCACTGGACCAAGGTCACCAAGCAGGCTTCCTTGGCAGAGTGGAGCTCTCCCAGGATTACAACTGCATATCGAGATATGAGTTTCCCTGGAGAAAATGGCAGCTTCAGAGGATGGACTTTGTGGCATTATACCCTGCTGAGGTCCTTCCCCTCTCCAAACCCCTCCCCAGGCTCTGCTCCCCAAATCTCTGGCTATTTCCCAAGCAGGAGTTGGCAACCCTAGGGAAAAAGGAGGAGGACACATCGAAGGTAAGCAAAAGCGATGGAGCTGATGGCACACAGGAAAGGTCCCCCTCTTGTAAATTTTATTTATAAATATAAGCTTTCTGTATATTTGTAGAAACTAGTTATTTTCTCACTAAGAATCCTCCTTTGGGATTTGTCACTAAGGTCATCCCAAGGGTACCAAGGGTCATGTTCTCCTTTACTTTCGTAACTCTAGCGATATGGTGTTCATCTCCGTTTCCAAGCCGAAGAGCCAGCGTTGTCCAAAGACATTTCCGTGGTCATGTGGCTGGCATGACTAAACGCCAAGGCGCACGGAACGCTGTTACCTTCCCACTGAAGCGGTACTTATTTATCTTCTTGCAATTTCTTGCTTTCGAACTGCTAGGTTGGCAGGAGCTGGGACCAGAGACGGGAGCTCACTCCGTCTTGCGGCACTCGGGTCTCGAACTGCTGAACTACCGTCCTTCCAGCCTGCACTTCAGCGACTCAACAACTTGAGTCACCACAGCCCCAGTATGTGGGGGAAACAAAATGTTAAATCACACAGTGGTTTCTCTAAACCAGAACATCCCATCTCTGATATAAAAATGCAGTTTGCTTCTGTTTCCCTTTCCCTTCCGTGCTCCCCCTTGATTAGAGTGCCAATGAACAAGACAACAACCTGGCTTCCATCCATCCCAGATATTTTGTCTGGGATGCCGGTTCACATATTTTTCATGACCCTCAGAGGATGTCACAACAGCAGTTCAATGATTGCAGGAGATAAGCTGTCACAAAACTTGCTAATAAGACAAAACATTCTATGTGATTTGATATTCCAAGTAGTAAAATATTGTATGTGATATCAACGTATCAGCAGTGTAAACCGTTTTGCAGTGAGGAAAAGGTGAAATAATTATGGGAAAAGATGTGCACTCCCATTGCTCTCCCTATCAGTAAAGTGTGCATCCTCCACACAGATGCCTTTGTTGCCAAAATGGTTTGAAAGAAGGCAGAAGCAGGTTACTGCCGATAGGGGAGGGACCCTGGAGGCTTGCAGGAAATCACTTCCTCCCTTGAATCTATTTATTTATTTTAAATATTCACATCCCACCTTAACTCCTTAGGCTCAAGGCAGTTAACAATACAATAACCATATGCAGGGATGCAGAAACAACAACAACCTCCAAACCAATACACAGATAAAACCAATGCACAGATTAAAATGCAGCCAACTCTGCAAAAGCAGTTTATCCTCCACCAAATACCCTCTGACTTAAATAGTCTCACATGCCTTTCTAAATGCAATGCGTAAAGATGCCCTCTGCTGCATACACGCTGGGCCTACCACAGAAAAATGCCCTCTACTGCATACACACTGGGCCTACCACAGAAAAAGGGCACCATAAGGCATCAGAAAAACCTAGCTGGCCTGTGGAGGTTCCCCTTCCACCCAAACCAGCAGGAGGAATCTGATATTCCCTTTAGACTCGTGCTTTAAACAAACAGAAGAGGACTCTGGACACAGATGCCTATGGGGAAGTGTTCATGTTAGACCTAGGCAGTGGTGGAGGTCCTTTTGGTTGATCTCAGCTGCTGCACTGCAGGAACTGCTCTTGTGACACATTACTATTAACCTATGAATAGGCATGCCAATATCTGTGACACAAGTCTTGGCTTCCCCTGGTCATGTCTATTTGAACCACCTGCTGTATTCCCTCTCCTCTGCTTACCTTGGCAAAGCTTGAATTTTTCATTATAGTTTAAAGTGCAAATGCAAAGGTTAACGTGAAGCAATTGACTGACCACAGTTCTGTTGCATGCAGAGAGGTTCAGCCGAATCCCGTGACTGTTACTGCACTGCGGTGAATGTTTACTTTTTAATGGTGCCAGTGGTAGCCACTAAGGTTATAGCTCATTAAATTTTTTTGGCAAGATATTAGGCCCACATTAGTAGGCACGATGTATAGTTATTATAATTACAGTAATGTACCATCACTTACTATAAGCCAACTACTAATGACTATAAAGCTTACAATACCATAACGGGACATTGTTTTCCCATACTGTCTTTACCTACTATTATCCATTATTTATAAACCACTGTACGCCACAAGGAAATTTGCCCATCTATTAAAACTTAAGAGTCTTAGCTCTTAAAAAAGGACATTCAGTACATTTTTATATAGTTCATTAAGCCTATGAAGAATTACAGAGGACGGAAAACCTCATCCAGTGAGCCAGGCAAAAGAGCACAGGTCTTTCTATGTGCCAAAATCTGCTCTACTAAAAGTGAGGTTTAATGCTAACCAGAGTCTTCCAGTTCTGAAACCCAGACAAAGCTCAGAAATATGTAAATACAAGTGGGGTGCAGGGGGCATCTCATTTCCTCCCTCCCCCACTATTTCCTCTTTACCTTTCTTGAAAGCCCCTATAGCCTCTCCATTTCCCTGCTCCCTTCACTTCTTCCCACCCACCCATCCATCCATCTATCTGCCCCCTCCATCTTCAGCTATTTTGTGTAGTGGAGTAAACAACAGCACCCAGTTCCGTTTGGCTGAAGGTCTCTTTATTAACAGTAGCTGTAGGGCAGGTAACTTGGCTATTGGAATAAGGAATAATGGCCCCATTCACACGGTGAATTTGCCGCGGGAGAGCCACGGATGCCAGGTGGATTATCTGTGCGCGATCACACCGCCACATCTAGCAAGTGTAGCGCACCCGTGGCTTCCCGCTGAAAACCCTCAGTTAAAAAATACCTGCCAAGAAGTACTAGCAACCCGTTTGCCACGGGCTGCTGACGGAATCGGGTGGTGTGATCGCGCCGGCGCACAGCTATCCCCTCCAGCCGTTGTCTTTGCTGCGGGTGCCGACCGACGAAACCCCGCTGCACCGCTGTCACGTCTGATCGCATAATCACAGATCAAACTGCGACAGTGCAAACATTCATGCCTCCCCCCACACACATTATCCGGCCTGTGTGACCGGGGCCAACAATACTTAACTAAGCTGTTTCTACCACTCCGGGTCAGGGTTGTCCTGGCCTGGCTTTACACATTCATAGAATCATAGGATCATGGAAGGGGCCATAGAGGCCATCTAGTCCAACTCCCTGCTCGATGCAGGATCAGCCGAGAGCATCCCTGACAAGTGACTTTTTCTGCAGTGTCGAGTTTCCCCGCGCCTGCACTTGTATTCCTCCACTGCTTTCCCTCGTTCCTGCAGATGTTTTCACAGTCCTAGGGGCAAAAACGCAGTTTGTTCCCTGTTGCTCCACAGCATCAGACTTCGCTGTTTCCGGGAATTCCCATGCTGTGCCATAAGAGAGGACAAATTGCGTTTTTGCTCCTGGGAGGGAGAAATCATCTGCAGAAACAAAGGAAAGCTGCAGATGAGTAGAAAAGTAGGCAGGGGAAAACGTGGCACTGCGGAAAACACAAGCCTAGAGCATCCCTGACATTCATAGCAGGCCCAGCACTCCTGCAGGCCGCTATCAGGAAGCCTGGGAATAGAAGCACTGAGTCCCTCCTACTCTTCTGTTTGCTCTGAGGCCTCCTGGGATAGCCTCTTAAAGAGGCAGTATACAACAAGCTATATTTATTATTTATTTATCACATTTATATCCTGCCTTTCTTCACAATGGGAACCAGAGCAGATTATATAATTCTCTTCCATTTTACCTTCACAACAACCCTGTGAAGCAGGTTAGGCTGAGAACATGTGACTGGCCCAAAGTCACCCAGCAAGATTCCATGGTAAGGTTGCCAACCTCTAGGTGGGACCTGGGGATCCCCTGATGTTACAGCTCATTTCCAGACTACTGAGATCAGTTCCCCTGGAGAAAATGGATGTTTTGGAGGGGGGACTCTAGGGCGTTGTACCCTGCTAAGGTCCCTGTCCTGCCCAGGCTCCACCCCCAAATCTCCAGGAGTTTCCCAACCTGGATCTGGCAACCCTACTGCCCCATCCCCCACCAGTGGCCAGGGGGGACCTGGCTACCCTATTCCATGGTGATGTGGAGATTTGAAGTCTCCTAGATGCTAGTCTGAAACTCTAACCACTTTCTTGAAGTGGCTGCTTTCTTGAAGTGGCTGCTGATGAACAGTGGCAAGCATTCTAGCCTGAGTGAGCCATGCAAGTTGTGGGGCAACAAGTCACTTGGTGGTTGCTGCTAGACCTGGCCATAATGAATCTTCCCTCAAAGTCTCAGAGCGGCTTACAAACTCCTTTCCCTTCCCCTCCCCACAAGAGACACCTTGTGAGGTAGGTGGGGCTGAGAGAACTCTGACACAAACTGCTCTTTTTCAAGGACAGCTGTGCCAGAGCGTGTGACTGACCCAAGGTCACATCAGCAGGTGCAAGTGGAGGAGTGGGGAATCAAACCCGGTTCTCCCAGATTAGAGTCCGTGCACTTAACCACTACACCAAACTGGCTATATGTATATACCTTTCCCCCACACATTTCCTGTTGTGGTACAGAGACTGTGTGGTTGGAAAACAGGTGCAGTGTAGACATCTGGCAGGCTAGCAGGGCAGTTACCAAAGAAAGGCCCCTCATGGGCTTTGGTGGAGGGCAGTGACTCAAGAAAAACCAGCTTGGACGGGTGAATAGGGGGATAAGTACCTTATTAGTAGGATAAGAATTTTGTTTGTTATATATATGAAACAATAATTTATGGAATGGAGATAATTTTGTTAATGGTTTTATTGATCTTCTTACTGATGCTGGGTATGCCTGTTGTTATGAGAAACTGCAAGTCTGCCTACTGCTAGAACCGGAGGACTGTGTAATGTTCCTTTGTGCATAAGACACCACCACCGCTTCAGAGTGGGCAGTGGAGCTAGCAAGATGACTTCCTATATCTTTTCCTATATCTTTTCCTTAGGCTGTTCTGTTGATGTCTCTTTGTTTATCCTAGGGGGCTCCTTCCTTCCAGGTGACTCCCTTTCTTCCTGTACACGCCATGAGGCCCTCTGAAATCCCTTTACACCCTAGCTTAGATATTGTTTGAATATTTCACTCCCCTCACAGGGTTGCCAGCTCTGGGTTGAGTAATACCTGGAGATTTGGGAGGGGTGTGTGTGTGGGAGAGGGTGGGATTTGGGGAGGGACTTCAGTGCGCTATAATGCCATAGGAGTCCAGTCTCCAAAGCAGCCGCTTTCTTTTGGAGATCAATTGTCACAGTGGGAAATCTCCCTGTGCCACTGGGAGGCTGGCGACCCTATTTTCCTGTCCATCATGGAGCCCATTCACAATTTTATGTCTATTTATAATTGTATACCACCCTCCTTTGAATTAACAGAGCTCAGGGTGGTTGACAACATAACGGTACAATTTAAAACCCAGTTAAAATAAAAGGTAAAGGTAAAGGTTCCCTTGCTCGAAAGCCAGTCAAATCCAACTCTAGGGTTGCGGTGCTCATCTCCGTTTCAAGGCCGAAGAGCCAGCGCTGTTCGAAGACTTTTCTGTGGTCATGTGGCCGGCATGACTAAACACCAAGGCGCACGGAACGCTGTTACCTTCCCACCGAAGTGGTACCTATTTATCTACTTGCAATTTCTTGCTTTCGAACTGCTAGGTTGGCAGGAGCTAGAACTAGAGACAAGAGCTCACTCCGTCATGCGGCACCCGGGTCTCGAACTGCTGAACTACTGACCTACCGCAGCCTGCAGTTCAGTGTCTTAACCACTAAAATAAAATATACTTCTATGACTTTTCTAAAGCAACGAGCCTCATGCGTACTTCATGCCATAAGCAGAATTCCCGCTCTGCGGTGCAAACCAAACTACGCCTACAGCTGTTTGCAGATCAAGGGAATTCCGCAAGTTCTGGGCTATGTTCTTCGACTGTGCCTCATCTTCCAGTGGGGGTCCTCTGAGCCAGTTTCCGATTATATTCCTGGCCTTGTGGCCATGTGGGAGGGGAGGTCAGTGCCGGCTTGAACCTCGGGAGGGGAGATCATGGGAGAACAAAATCTCTGCGTCGCATCATCCTGCATTTGGATGGGCTTGGCCAGCCCAAACCCAGGCCAAACCTTCTAAGTGGTTAGTCTGGTCTGGTGGAACAGCAATGGCCCGTTTCAGGGTGGGGCTACTGCAGTTCTCCCGGAATTACAAGTGATCTGCAAACTACAGAGATCAGTTTCCCCGAAGGAAATGGCAACTTCAGAGGGCGGCCTCTAGAGCATCCCATCCCTGCTGAGCTCCCTCCCCTTCCCAAACTCTGCCCTACCCAGGGACTGCTAGGATTGCCAGTTTCAGGTTGGGAATAGGGCTGCCAGCCTCCTGGTGGGGCCTGGGGATCTCCCGCTTTTACGACTGATCTCCAGCTGACAGAGACCAGCTCCCCTGGAGAAAATGGCTGCTCTGAAGGGTGGAGTCTATGGCACTGTGCCATGCTGAGTCCCCTCCTCTCCCCAACCCCGCACTCTCCCGGATCCACCCCCAAAGTCTCCAGGTATTTTCCAACCCAGACCTGGCAACCCTAGTTGAGAAACACCCGGAGGTTTTTTTTGGGGGGTGGAGCCTGGGGAGGGGGGTTTGAGGAGGGGAGGGAACTCAGGAGGGTGCAATGCCATAGAATCCTCCCTTCAAAGCAGCTGTTTTCTACCAGGGAACTGATCTCTGTTAACTGGAGATCAGTTGTAATTCCGGGAGATCTCGGCAGCCCTAGGAACTGCCTCCAAATGTCCATGGTTTTTTCAAGCTGGAATTGGCCATTGTACCTTTATGCCCTCTCCTCATCATCCACACTTGAAGGGGGGGGGGACCTACAATAGAAAACAGCATGGGGGAGATTACAGCATTCTTTTACCATTGCTGGGGTTTTTATATTAAAAAAACAGACGGTTCAAGGTTGAGTAATCTTTCACAGCTGTAATACACTAAAATTACAAAGGATTTATTTGTGCTCTCAATCTTCAAGGCAATCAGAACGTAATCAAACACAGTCACTGCGTAAGTCAAAGCCTTTCAGAACGTTCATCATTCAGCCTTCGTTCATGTTTTCTTTTTCTTCTAATTCGGCCATTATTCGTGTGGTGTCAAATAGCTTTCTAGCCATAGAAGCCATGTGTATATGTGTGTGTGTGTATGTGCGTGCGCATGTATCCATTTAGCTATGGTTCTGGGTCGGACTAAGGGGCTGACAGAGAACCATCTCAAGATGCTTGTTTTAGCATTGCTTTGGGCCAGTGGTATTCATAGCAAGTTCCCCTAACCTGATTTTTTTTCAAATGCTCATCTCTTCTGCCTGGTGTATCCTTATTACCTGGGACTCTCCTATTCTCTCTCTCCCTCCCTCTGCTGAATCCTTGGCAGTTAAACTTTCGGTGACAAGATCCTTGCTATTTTCATGTTGCTTATGTGCCTTTGTAAAGTATCATGTAATGTAAATGCAAAATAATTTTATCTATTATAACACCGGGGGGGGGGGCTGCACTGGGCAGGGGGTTGGACTAGATGGTCTGTATGCCCCCCTTCCAACTCTATGATTCTATGACTTGCAAGGGGCATTTCATTTTCCTCTCTGCCAATAGTCTCCATCCCACCCATCAGCCAACCTACATTTACCTGCCCTCCTTCTGCTTTCCCTTCCCTTGGCAGCCTTTCCCTGGAAAAACTATGGCCCAGTTGTGCCATACCAGTTGCGTGGTGGGGAACCTACACTTCTCCCTGTATCCCCTTCCCCACATTATTTCATCTTTCCCTCCATCCCATCCTCAACCTTCTCTGCTTCCTTCTCTCCTTCCCATTCATCACCCAGCGTAACTTTTATCTGCTTCCCCAGGCCTTCAGCTATATTGTGTGTGTGTGTGTGTGTGTGTGTGTGTGTGTGTGTGTGTGTGTTAGGGTTGCCAGGTCTGGGGTGGAAAATACCTGGAGACTTTGGGGGTGGAGCCAGGGGAGGGCGGGGTTTGGGGAGGGGCCTCAGCATAGTACAATGCTGTAGAGTCCACCCTTCAGCCATTTTCTCCAGGGGAGCTGATCTCTGTCAGCTAGAGATCAGTTGAAAAAGCAGGAGATCCCCAGGCCCCACCTGGAGGCTGGCAACACTAGTGTGTGTTAAGTGCCGTTAAATCACTTCCGACTTATGGCGACCCTATGAATTCATGACCTCCAAGACATCCTATCGTTAACAGCCTTGTTCAGGTTATGCAAACTGTGGCTTCCTTGACTGACTAGCACTGTTACTTCATTTAATCCTCACCTTCCCCACAGTGGGGATGGAAAGCAGCTTACATCATTCTTCTGTTTTCCATTTTATCCTCACAGCAACCCTGTGAGGTAGCTTAAGCTAAGACAGTGTGACTGACCCAAGGACACCCAATAAGCTTCCATGACAGAGCAGGGATTCGAATCTGGCTCTCCCAGATCCTAATCTGATACTGTAACGACTGCACTTCTGTCGGTGAGGTGGCATTTGTTGTCTGAACTGCATCTCCACGTCCTCCCATTATAGACCCATCAGTTCTCACCAATGTGAAATAATCGCATCTCCATTTGTTTGCAATTTGCAGAACCAAGATTCTGAGTTCGTGCCCCAATGGTGCGCTCATATTAATCACTCATGATAAATCACATTCAGTACTTTACCATCACAAGTCATTATCTTAATTCTGGAAAAATAGATAAGTGATTCCTCTGCATAGCAATCTGCCTCCTTTTTGGCTTATTCTTGGCCTTCTGATCTGCAGTTGTACTGAGAAAAATTTGCCATAGCATACATTTCTTGCACTGCACATCTCAGTATGTATGGGCAATACCCTACCTTTGCACTGCCTTACAATAGAATTTCATGTGACCCTATCCTGCTTAACTGGCTCTTTGGGGAGAGAAATGAGCTATTAGCAATTTTATTGTCTCCAGCTTCTCTGTATAAATCCGCAGCTCCTTTTAAATCAATTATTAATACGTCGATTGTCATCATTAAACTATTTTGGTATTTCGAAGGAGCTCTTTGTTGGAGCATAGGCTGTAGTGTGCACAGCAATGATAAAAACGTTGCATAAGAAGATTTATCTCAGTTATTAGGCTGTGGTGAATTTTGCTGTGCATCAACAAATACAGCTCAGTACTATAAACTCTGTTTTTATATGAAATTAATTTTCATACCCTCCTAAGTAATTATCTGAATTTTCCAAACTCTACAGATCAGGCTGTCTGCACAATGTTGTCTACTGACATGAATCTCTAAAAGGGGGGGGGGGAATGGAAAATACAATTTATGAATTTAGTAAATTGAGATACAATCCCATCATTCTGCAAGTAAGAGGAAAAAATATTTGCAAGAACCTTATTAATTTTATGTTATTACCCATTCTGATTGTATAGGATTTGCTGAGGAATGGTGGATTTCTGGGGCTTAGGAAACTCCATAAGAAAATGAGAGGATCCGTGCCTTGCCACTGTACACAAGAGTTAGTGAAACCTTAAAGACTAAGAAGATTTTATACTTTCATAACCTTTTGTGAAATAGAACCCACTTCCTTTAGGGATGCCGGCCTCCAGGTGTGACCTGAGCATCACCTGGCATAACAGCTCATTTCCAGACAACACAGGTCAGTTCCCCTGGAGAAAATGGATGCTTTGGAGGGTGGGCTCTGTGGCATTGTACCCCAATAAGGTCCCTGTTGTCCCCAGGCCCCATCCTCCAGTCTCTAGGAGTTTCCCATCCTGGATCTGGCAACCCTAACTGTATCCCCCGCCAATGGCTGGAGGGGACCTGGCAACCCTTAGAACGGATAAAAGGAAGTACTTCTTCACCCAAAGAGTGATTAACACATGGAACTCACTGCCACAGGAAGTGGTGGCGGCTACAAGCATGGACGGCTTCAAAAGGGAATTGGATAAGCATATGGATCAGAGGTCCATCATTGGCTATTAGCCACAAGGTATAGATAGGGGCTCTGGGGCAAGTGATGCTCTGTCTTCTTGGTGCTTGGGGGGGGGTCAACAGTGGGAGGGCTTCTAATGCCCTGGCCCCACTGGTGGACCACCTGATGGCACTGGTATTTCTGGCCACTGTGTGATACAGAGTGTTGGGCTGGATGGGCCTTTGGCCTGATCCAACATTGGCGTCTCTTATGTTCTTATGTTCTTAACCCTTCCTCAGGTGCATGAAGTGATACTCACTAAGCAGGCTCTTATATGTAGGGTTATTTAAAATATATAAACAGCAGGATTTAAGGGCCATGAAAAATAAGAAGCATTTCAGGATGCTGTGCAATTATGCAAAATTCCATGGTAATTATGAAAAGGACAGAAACTGTTTACACCATTAACAACACTGACAACATTATCACTAAAGATTGTTAAAGATACTTGAGAACAAAGAAAGAGCCTATATGTTGATTATTAACGTTTCTTTACCATTCCTTGTTAAGGTCACCACCACTATCCTACCCTCGCTTGACACATATAACATTTTTGGATTTAAATTATCCTTTACATAGATTACTACCCCCCTTTTCTTTTTTGGATCTGAGGATATAAATGCATTTCCCAATTTTTTGTAGTCCAAATATTTACTGTCATCTTTCTTTATATGAGTTTCTTGTAGACATACAATATCCACTTTATTTTTATTTATTTGTTTAAATGTTTTTCTTCTTTTTTGTGGGCTGTTCAACCCGTTTACATTTATAGATAAAATTTTCAGTTTCTTGGCCACTGACATGCTTAATTCTTACTGTTTCTTCCTCTGTTTTTGTATTTGTACATGGTTAGGATCTGGTAAGTCGGTTTATTTAGTTTTTGCTTCCCTTTTTTTGTAATAACTTCTTTACTAGCTCCTTTGCCTTGTTCTGGTTCATCCTCCTCCACCTCTTCCTCTATGTCTGTATCCTCCTTTGTATGCCTCTATGTCTGTTTCATCCTTTGTAAGCTGCCTTGAGCCTGCATTGGTGGGCAGGGCGGGGTATAAATCGAATAAATAAATAAAATAAATGTTACTCTCACTTTTCTAAGCTAGTTAACACCTAGTTCATTCTCCTCTGAACTAGTTTTGGTAAACTAGTTACTTGTTTTATTTTCCATGAAACCACATGCTGGAATTAACTGCGTTCATCTGTAGGGAGCCACAGATTTCTAGTTAACACCAAAAATGGTTTCACTAAGATGTTAGCTCATAAGCTGGCTAAGGAATTCTGAGTTCTGAACAGCAGTCACAGTATCTGTCTGTCTGACAGTATTCAGCTATAAAGACCCGCTCCCAAGAGCTATCAAATAAACAAGACCAGATGAAACCAAAACAATTAAAAAAAATGAATTTCCATTCTCTTAGCAAATATAGACTCTAAATGTTTAATAGTCACTGATCAGATTCATCAGTATGAAACACCACAGTTTGCGAGGATGTTAATCAAGGCAGATGGGGGAGCATAGTAAGAAACCTCACAACAAAAGAATCCCCTGCTTGATCAAACCAAAGGTTCCTTTGTTTCCAACAGAGGTCAGCTTTTGGAGATCACAAGCAGGAATTGACCTTTTCCTATTCTTCTTCTGGAATACGGGAAACAGAGAGATACTGCCTCTGGTTATTTATTTATTTATTTTGTCACATTTTTATCCCACCTGCCCCCACGAGTAGGCTCAGGGGAAGTTACAACCCATTTAAACAATTAAAATACAATACAGAAGTCCAATTTAAAACACTTAAAATCTCTAAGATGGCAACCAGTCCCCAAGGCCCCGGGTGCACCTGCAGTCCATGCACAGAAGGATCAGAAAGTTGGGCAGGTGGTCGTCAAACCGCATCAATAGTGTGTTTGCATACAGAATGAGAGAAGTGAGGTGAAGCAGCGGAGGCCAAAGAAATGGACACCCATCGCCTCAACCAAAGGCCTGATGGAACAGCTCCATTTTACAGGCCCTGTGGAGCTGTAATAAGTTCTGTAGGGTCCACATCTCAACTGGCAGAGCATTCCACCAGGCTGGAACCAGGGCCCAAAAGGCCCTAGCCCCGGTTGAAGCTAAGCAGATGTCTTTGTGGCTGGGGACCACCAGAAGATGTTGCTCTGAGGAGTGCAGGGGGACATATGGGAGGAGCTGGTCCTGCAGACAGGATGGCCTCAGACTGCATAGGGCTTTGAAGGTTAATACCATAACCTTGAACCTGATCCAGTACACAACTGGAGGCCAATGCAGCTGATGCAGCACTGGCAGCATGTGCATCCACAGAGATGATCCATATAGGAGGCGGGCTGCTGCATTTTGCACCAATTGAAGTTTCCGGGTCAGGGTCAAGGGCAGCCCTGCATAGAGTGAGTTGCAGTAATCCATTCTGGAGGTGACCATTGCATGGATCATTGTGGCTAAGTTGCAGGAAGAAAGGTCAGGAACTAGTTGCCTCACCAGCCAAAGATGATAGAAGGCTGACCTGGCAACACTCGTGACTTGAGCCTCCGTGGGAAGTGAGGCATTCAACGTCACTCCTAAGCTCCTCACCGTTGGCACTGGTATCAGTGATGCCCCGTCAAGGGTTGGGAGTTTATTTCCCAAATCCATTCCCCCACAGCTCAGACACAGGACCTCCATCTTCAATGGATTTAATTTCATCCGACTCTGATGCAGCCAACCAGCCACAGCCTCTAACGCCCTGATCAAAACATCCAGGGTGGAGTCCGTCCACCCGCCCATCAGCAGATATAGCTGGGTGTCATCAGCATACTGGTGACAACCCTGCCCAATCCCCTGGACCAGCTGGGCAAGGGGGTGCATATAGATGGTAAATAATATCAGTGAGAGGATTGCCCCTTGAGGGATGCCTCATATCAATGGGTAACACAGCGAGACCCTCTCCCCAAGCACCACCCTCTGTCCCCAACCATGGAGAAAGGAGACATGGAGGTTTCATTTTACTGCCATGGCCAGTTGATTACTGTTGATTACACCATCCTCCTTGATTTTGCTTAATTCTTAAAAAAAAATTAAGACATCTAGGCTATTGACTATTACCACCTCTTCTGTTGGCTAATTTCATAAGGGAGCAATCCTACACAGGTCTACTCAGAAGGAAACACTAGTTTATTCAGTGCTCTAAGGACTGCAGCCTGAACTATGTATTAATTCTGTGAAATGCCTTTTTTGTTAAGTCCGGGATGAATTGTTTCATTGGGTGAACCCATGAGGGAAGCTCTGCAGACTGGGGCTTGGAATAACAATATATTTTAGGGTTCCCCCCAATAGGAAATCTCTCCCTAGAGGGTTTTCTAAACTTTCAGGGATTTGAGCAGGTAAATTCCCCCCCCCCCATTGAATCTTAGCAACTTCCTGGGCATGCCCAGTACAGAGTGGGGGGGGGGAGGAGGTATTTCTTCCCATTTAGATTCACTTGTAAAGTCTGTTTGTTGCTTTTGGCATACCTGGGAGGCTGGCGATTTCCCTGGTTTTCTCCGATCCTGATTGGGACAAGCCTCTTATTTTACTGTTAAACATAACAGAGATAACAGTGGTGACATGTGCTGTTTTATTTGCAGATTATTTCCTAAGCATTCCAGACATTTTACATTTCTTTGACCCTTTTCACTTCCATGGTACTACAGAGCTCGTGTTTTCAGTGAGCTTCCCACCACACCCCTGATCTGTCTTTCTTGGGTGGGTCACAGCCAGGGGAGACCCCCTTCTCAAGGATGGGTGTTTGTTCTGTCTGTCTGGTGACTGTGCCTACATGCTGCAAAAGAGATCAAGGAGGGATTTCATGGTGGGGACCATTGCTCACCTTTGCTGATCATATATCTTTCCTGCTTCCTTCCTTCCTGTGCTGAACAAATCCTACCCTGGACTGCCTGCATCATTCCTACTGCAAATTAACTTTAAAAAAAGGCAAACTAGGATTCCCATAAATATCCATTAGAAGAGACTGTTCCTTGAATTTCGATGGGTTTGTTGACATTTATGACAACTTGCTTGTTTTATTTTCTTCTTTTTTAAAGTTAATCATGACTACTCCAGATTCAGCTCAAACTGTACCTGTCTTTTTGGAACAATATTTTTTTGGTTATGTACATCACAGAACAGTTTTCATTCACTTTTCACTCCCACAAATCAGCTTGCTTGCAAAATACAAAATGCAAACAGAAGAGAAAGAACAATCCATTCTGTTCTGATGAAACCAAAAGGGATTGTCAGTAGCTTAAGCAAGGAGAGAAATGATCAGTTTGTGACTTGACCTGTAATACAGACTATCCTCAGATTACCTGATTTCTGATCAAGAAAAAAGTTGACCAGTTACTCCAATGTAGGCTATCAAAACAGACAAAGCATAGAGAGATCCATGTTTGGTCAGATGTTTTCAGGGTTTTAAAAATGTGAATTGCAGGTATGCATAGACACAATCAGAGCCATGTTGAAAGGAGAGAAGATTTAATTCTTCAATGGTTTTTCTTATCAAAAGATCACTGCCTCTCTCTCTTTTTCCACCTTCCAAGGTTATGAGGAGGAGGTTCAATAGGGATGGCAGCATTAAACCCCTTCTTCCCTCCCAATGTGGTTTTGATCTGAACTGAGTCTGTGTGCATGACCGAAACTTGCCTTTTAAAGATGCTGGGAGATCTGTCATCTTCCTCTCATCTAGTTATCAAATAAGGTAGAAGAAAGATTTTATTAGGATTTTTAGCTCTTGCGAGAAAGATTCCTTTGAAACCCCATTGTAGAGTTGGGCTGGCCCTGACACAACACTGGGAAATCCATGGTCATGTATTCCCAGAGTTTTTAAAATGTGAGAAGAGAGAATGTTTAGGATCCATACAATCCAGTCAGTCCGTTTATGTATCTAAAACAAAAGAGCAGCAATCAGGAGAGGTCCAGTTCTAGTAAAAACCATCGTAGAAGTATCAGACCATACACATGCACAAGTCGACCATCCTAAATGTACAGTAATAGACAGTTTATAACTGTTATGGATTCTTCAAAGAATGTTTTAAAAAATCAGTCATTTAAATTTATAAGGGAGCGGTGGCGCAAGCGGTAAAATGCATGCATTAACATCATAGCGAACAGCCCTATAGCTGTTCGAGACCCACCGCGGCCGGGGTGAGTTCCCGGCCCTAGTCCTAGCTCCCGCCCACCCAGCGGTTCGAAAGCAAGTAAGAACAATAAAGCAAGTAGATAAATGGGTACCTGCCCTTAGAAGGGTAGGGGGCACCCTCCTCCAAGTGGGGATGTGGTGGGAATATCGGTGACGGCGATGACGACGGCAGTGGCGGCGGAGTAACGGCGCGGCGTGGCGATCCCTAGTGGAGGAAAAAAGCAGCAGCGTCCAGCACTCAGCGATGGCAGAGGTGGAGGTGGAGTCATGGAAGAGCGCACGGTGACGTAAAAAGCACAGGCGCGGCGGAGCCAGATGTGGACATAGCCAGGCCGGGGCTGCTATGGGCCGTGTGCCAGAAGATCATGGAGCTGAGAAGACTGGCCTTAGACAGCAAGAATGGGACGCCGACCCCAGTGGACCACCGGAGGGAGCCGGGGAACAGCTAACCCACCACTTGGGTGCCGGTAGGCAGCCCCACCCCCTGTAACATATGTGGCCATAGTCTAGGGAATTAACTTGCACTTGCAACGTATCTGTAAACCGCTCTGAGACCTTCGGGTCTGAGCGGTATATAAACCGAATGTAATAAATAAATAAATAAATAAATATATTTGCCAATGTTAGGGAACTGGTAGTTTGAGGATTTGCTCTAAGACCACATAATCTTAATTTTAGAGCAAGATTTATGGCTAAACTAGATGCAATGTCTGCAACAATTAGGGTCCGGGTTCCCCAACCCAATTTATAGACAGAGGTTGGGGAACTAACATTCCCAACTGTGCCAGACCCAATTCAGCCTTGGGAGCACAGTGCTGTGACATTTTTCTAAGCCAAACAGCCATAGCGAAGCCCTATTTGCCTCACAATGGAGAGCCAGTTTGGTGTATCACAGACTCTAATCTGGGAGAACTGGGTTTGATTCCCCACTCCTCCACATGCAGTTGCTGGTTGACCTTGGGCTAGCAACAGTTCTCTCAGAGCTGTTCTCTCCAGAGCAGTTCTCAAAAAGCTCTCTCAGCCCCACCTACCCCAAAGGGTGTCTGTTGTGGGGAGAGGAAAGGAAGGAGACTGTAAACCACTTTGAGACTCCGAGTGAAGGGTGGTTGCTGCATAGCTGTTTCAGCTCAGGAAAATAGCATGGGGTGGTGGTGGTTTGAATCGCTTCCTCCCTCCACATCTTGTTCCCAAGCCAAATTGGGCCCAGCATGCTGAGGAATGTTAATTCCCCAGAATCACATCTGTCTGTCAGTCAGGTCAAGGAGCTTATAACCCATCTTGGGGCAAAAGTCACATCTATTTTGGCCTTTAGAGATTTACATTAAGATTCATATGAAGTTTGTTTATTTGTTTGCTAGTCTTTTAACTGTCAACACAGACATATTCTAGAGCTTGGCCCACATTACTGTAGTCAGTGAAATGTTGTTCACTTACTGGCCACTGCCTTTTGAAGATAGAATGGATATTTTCAGCACTGTAAAACTCTGAGATCCAATTTATTGTTATGATCCTGAATGAAAAAGCAAAATGGTCAGGCCCATAAGTTACTTCAAAGACTTCTTGATCTAGCCAAGGCCACCAGGATCGCCTCTTTCCCATCTTCTGTGTCACATCCAAAGACACATTAAAATTGTCACAGTCTCTCAGACACAAGTGCAAAATGTGTAGGCGAAAGAGAGAAAGGAAGAATAAGACAGGATAGGACAGGCTATAACAGAATCAAGAGACATTATTCATGATTGATTGTAATTTTGTTTGTGGATACAGTAGCCCTTGCAATGGAGTTAAGTGGCTCACTGAATTTATTTCCTCATTAGACATTGTAACTAAGCCAGTGCAAAAAGCCAAGTCCAGAAAAGAGATATTGAATGCAAATTTCCAGTTGCAGAGGAACATAACAACAAAGCTCCAAGAAAAGAGTCATTCTTGCAATGAAGATCTGTATTTTACAGTGCAAAGGTATGATCTAGTTTTTCTGAAATCATTAGGAGACATGCCATTGACTTCAATGAAAATATGTTGCTTTTTCCTATCCAGTGGCACCGTCCACTGCTTGTCCACTGTAGGAAGAGATTCCACATGAAATGCATTTATTTCCTTTCCTTCTTTTTGCCATCATCGCAGCTGACTTGTGGTGACCTTGTGGGGTTTTCAAGACAAGAGACACTCAGAAGTGGTTTGCCATTGCCTGGCTCTGTGTAGCAATCCCTAGACTTCCTGGGTGGTCTCCCATTCAAATGCTTACCAGGGTTGACCCTGCTTAGCTTCTCAGATCTGACAGGACTGAGTTAGCCTCAGCTATCCAGGTCAGGTTATTTTCTTATAGATTGCCTTTCTCACTTAGACTCAAGGCAGATTACTGGGGGGGGGGGCAGGAAATCATACAACATATGACATCCAGTAAGCAATGCAATTGGACAAGGCTTATAGAATTAAAAGGCAATGCAAACAAGAAATTGCCTAGACAAGATACAGTGGAATTACACAGGCAAAAGACATTGCAGTGAAAGTAAGATGAATAACCATTTTAGTGGACTGCAACCCTATTCCACCATAAAGGCACCCTCCTGGACTAGTAGGGTTGCCCCCTGGTCTGGGTGAGGGTTTCCCTGCTTTTACAGGCTCCTCCCTGCTGCCGGTCAGGTGGCTGGCAAGGGTAAACCCCACCTGCAAATGCCCCCAAAGTGGCACGATGACATCACCCAGAAGTGACATTATCACGCCACCGATGTTGCATGGTGACACTCTAGGTTTTGGGCAAAACTCTGTGGTAAATTTGGGCTCAAAACCAAAGCGCATGTGGCAGAAACTCCCAGAGAGGAGCGAAGATCCCCCACCCCCACTGGTGGTGTGGTAAGACCCAGCAACCCTATGGACTGGTCCATTCCAATATCGCTTTAATCTCTTTAGTAGAATGCTCTTCTGAACATTTCTGTTTGGTACATTCTCAGAATGATAGGATGTGGGAGATTGTGTAAGGGAGTGACACCTCTTGGGATAGGTGGGAGACAAGGGAAGGGGGAGGAGGGTATGGTCATTTTAATGATCCGATGCTTGATATGGGTGCTATCTTGATTGGTGGCAGTGAGGCTCCAGCACATCTTTTGTTTCTAGCTGGGCAACAGTCTTTGTTTGAGGTTGATTCAGGGAGGTGCTGCATGATGGAGAAGTGATCCCTTCATGGCTTCTGTACAGGAACATCTGTCCTCTGTCAGAACATGGCTCCTCTATGGTCTGCTGCTGCTTCTGTGTTCATAGAGACTGGGGCTGTTGTTCTGCATTACGGTACTTGTGCAGGTACAGGGTGCCATGGGCAGACATTCTCTGTAGTCCTGGGTCCAGGATCTGGCTTGGCATGCGCCTGTGGCACAAGGCTGCCCTGTCCACAGTGTGCAGTCCATAGTCCAGCATGGGGCACTCTGCTTAGGACCACAGTTCTGTCCATTGCCCTGGCACCCAGGTCACAGTTCAGCAAGGCAGTGATATCAAAGGAGTCTTTTTAACAGTGCCATCTGAAACAGCTTCTTGGTCAACAAGCCCCTTGAGCTCCCAGGTCTCACTTTTTCTCTTGTCTTCACAAATAGCCAGTCAATAAGTCATTTTCATTTTGACATTTCATCCATCCATTACATAGGCCGTTTGCCGGGAAAGGACATATTCTTGATTTGGAATCCAGCTTTGTGAAGAAGGCACAACCACAGTTTGGATATAATGCCAAACTATGGTTTATTGCAAAAGTGAAAACAACTCTGTTGGCTGCCTACAAGGGGAGAAAGGAAAGGGACATTTGAACTCAAACATTCCTCTAGAAAATGTTTGTGACTTTCAAACTATGGTTTGCTATTACATTTGGACTATGCTTGCATGGATAAAACCATCCAAAATGGATGTGGTTCAAGGCCAAATCACACTTTGTAAATGTTCTTTCCGTGGCTCAGCAACTGAGCATCTGCTTAGTGTGCAGAAGGTCCCAGGTTCAATCCCTGGAATCTCCATTTGAATGAATTAGGTAGTAGAGGATGCAAAAGGCCTCCACCCGAGACCCTGGAGAGCCACTGCTGGTCTGAGTAGACAATGATGACCTTGATGGATCAAGGGTCTGATTCCGTATAAGGCAGCGTCATGGGTTCATGTGTGTGTACCCTGACTATCATCCATATTACTCTCTGGCCATGTTTGGACCCCTTCTACAGAACAGACTTGCTGAAACCACTGGTGCTGTTCTTGGAACCTAGGATAGGTTAACAGATGAGTTTGCGCGTTGCTGAAATAACTTATTTTTGAGATCACTCCAATTTCACCATTCTTCATTTTCAGTCATTCTGTGTTTTCAGCTAAATCAGATGCCCATCCTTGGAGGCAGGGGACCACCCTCCTCTCCTTGAAAAGCCTGACAGCTCTTCCTTGTTGGGCAAGAAGCATAATGGATAACAAGGGCAGTTTAACTTTGCGACATCGAATGCAACATTCATTTTATAAACGGCGTCTGGAACGCCACCTGTCCTAGTTTATAATCGTTCCACCATCACTCTATATTCATTCTGCTAGTTGCCAGAGAACGCCAGGGTGGTGGGGGGAGGGAGCAGAGCACTTCAAATGATCATTACTGCTGGAAAAAAGAATATTTTAACAATCATTGCCAAAATCTAAACGAGAAGCAAACGGATGACAAATTGCATGCATAAAATTTCAGGCAAACTGCTGACAATAGGCCCACTTCAGCAATTTTCAGAGATGCTTAAAAATAGTCGGTGAGCAGAATTTCCAAGGCAGGTGTTGTTTTGCTACAAGAGCCACTAAATTGTCGCCGTTACCCATGGAGGTATCATCTTACATCTCCAGTCAATATTCGGCTGTTGTGCTTCAACAGCTCCTGACCCTTTATGGAAAGAGAAGCTGGAAATGATCAAAGGAGATTAAAGAAGCATTGTGTCCGTTCTGGAAATATGAAAGTGTGGCCTGATAACAAATTTAGCATTGTCTTCCCCCCTGAAAGATGGGAACAAAAGAAGGCCCAAAGATAAAGGGATGTGTTTATTGAACCTGTACGGAGTCTGGCACTGTTTTATTAATGAGCAGATAGGTTTGTGCAAGTCAGGGCACAGCATGATTCGAAAGAGTTGGGTATATTTTATATTTAGAATATAAATCTGAAGGAAAATGTGATACAGCAGGCTGACAGGCCTCCAGCACTTCTAATGGCCAAGGTTATGCAACAAGGCTGGCCCCAGCAGCATACTTTGTGGTGGAGCATGTGCCAGGGTCCAGGGCTTCTGGAACGGCCTACCTTCTCGGACCCCTGCCCACTTGCTTGTAAGTAGGGCTGCCCAGTGGGGGCGGGGGGCGGGTAACCCCCACTTTGGAGGCCCGATTTCCGCCGCCGCGGAATTGGGCCCCGGGGGGAACTCCGCCCCCGAAGCGCAGCATCACAGGAAGTGACGTGCACATCGACCACATTGGGGGCGTGGCCCAGATCGTCAGAGGGAAAACTCTATGGTTTTCCCTCCGACGATTGTGGCCATGCCCTCAATGTGGTCAACGTTGCACGTCACTTCTTGTGACATGCTGGTGGCGCGCGCGCACTTCGCGTGTGCATGCACATCCGGGGGCGGCTCCCGGAGCCAGCCAAGGCTCCCCCGCTGGTGAGTATTTTGGACTTGGGAACCCTACTTGTAAGCATTCACTCCCTGTGCTCCCAGCTCCCTGGGCTGCCCAGCACCTCTAGGGTAGGGTGACAGCAGCACTCCAGACAATCATAGCAGCAACACTCACCATCACACACACTGGCCAGCGGCACTGAGGAAACAGAAGGACGTTGGGTGGTAGGAGGAGTTAGGGTTGCCAGCTCCAGGTTGAGAATACCTGGTGATTTGGGGTGGGGGGTGGGACCTGAGGCGGGTTGGGTTCGGGGAGGGGAGGGGAGGGACTTCAATGGAGTATAATGCCATACAGTCCATCTGTCAAAGCAGCCATTTCCTCCAGGTGAACTGATCTCTGTGGCCTGGAGATCAGTTGTAATCTTCTCCAGCCACCAACTGGAGGCTGGCAACCCTATGAGTGGGCCGGGGAAGGATGCACAGGCAGTTGGGGGTAGATGGACAAGAGCACTGATGGGCCATTTTCTATGCTAGTGTCCCATTTGTCAAAGTCTCTTCCCTTATCTATGTGTCTGGTGCCCATTGTGGTGCCTTTTGAGAGCCAGGTAAAGGGCATTCTGTTTATTTGGCATTCAGTGAGCTTTCAGCCACTGAATTTTGCTGCTGCCTTTTTATCTGGTTATGTTAGTGATATTCGTTTGAGTTTTATGGCTATGTTCCACCGTGCTTTAATACTGACTCTGTTTTTGATGATATTGCTTTGAACAATTGTCGTAGGCCGCGTTGAAGACTATGATTTGAGCACATCATCTCTCATTGGGGAAAATGAGCACCATTCCAGGCTGGGCATTCCCCAAGATGTTAGCCTAAGCTTGCAATCCTCTGCACGCTTCCCTGAGAGGAAGCCCCACTGAACATAGTACAGAGAGTTCAGCTGCATATCTTGTTCTGAAAGTTTACCCATTAGTATATGCTTATGACATTAAGGTTGCCATCGGGATGCGGTGGCGCAGGCAGTAAAACGCCTGCAAAAAGTAATCCATCAACAGCCTTGGCTGTTCGTCCCACCGCGGTCGGGGTGAGCTCCCGGCCCATGTCCTAGCTCCCGCCTACCCAGCGGTTCGAAAGCCTAGCAAGTAGATAAATGGGTACCTGCCTTAGGTGCAGGGGGGCACCCGCCTTCTGGCGCAGTAGCGGCAAAGAAGACCTGTGGTGGCGGCAGGCGGCGGCGGCAGACGGCAGCGGCGATCTGGCAAAAAGAACATGGCGGTGAAACCAACATCAAGCTGCAGACATTCTGGGTGGGGACTGGTCCAGAGATGCGGCGATGCAGCGACGGCCGGAGCCAATCAGACAGAGGCCGGTGCAGCAGTCGTTGCACAGTCGCGGACTATGGAACCAACCCAGAAGGAGCTGCTGCGGAGCTGCGCCGAGATAGAACCCACCACGAAGCCACAGGAAGAAGAAAGAACAAGCTGGCAGGGTGCCTGGTAGGCACTCACCTCCCCTATATACATTGTGGCCCTAGATAGGAAGTATAATATGCCTATGTAAACCGCTCAGAGCCTCCAGGATTGAGCGGTATAGAAATTGAATAAATAAATAAATAAAATAAATAACTCTGGCTTGTGAAATTCCTGCAGATTCAGGGGTGGAGCTTGAGAATGCTTGGAAAGGGGAGGGAGCTCAACAGGGTATAATCCTATAGAGTCCACTCTCCAAAGCAGTCATTTTCTCTGGGGAACTAATCTCTGTAGTCTGGAGGTCAGTTGTAATTCCAGGAGATCTCCAGACCCTGTCTGGAAGTTGGCAGCCCTAGCTTATCTGCTTCTCATTTGCAGAGAAAGTGACTATAGATCAGGCTGGAGCATGGCAGCCCCCAAGTGAACTGCAGAAACGGGGAAGTGGCTGTCCAGATTTAGTGAAATGCAACTCCCCGACTGCCTCGTTGAGAGGTATCAGCGAGGGACGTCTTTTATTTTTATTATGGCTCTTCCTGCAAGACAGAATTTTATGGGGAAAGGCTATGATTTATCCTTGGAATCAGGTGGGTTATTGCTGTCTTTTCACGGGGCCTTGTTTGTCACTGACAGGAACTCATCTCTCTCCTATTTGTTCTTCTTAAGCCAGACACTGGGCTAGAGGAGGGGGTGCCCAAGGAATCAAGGCAGTCTTCAGTTGTGATATTTACTCTCCTATCTAAATGATTATTTTGAAGAGAACTTGCTTGTCGCCACAGCTTTTAAACAATCGTTCTTCCATTCATGACTGGTAAGTTCCAGGGTGTCTGATCCTCTGAAGTATTTGTCGTTCTGTTTTAAATCCCTGTTTTATATTAACTAAAGGGCAGGAGTAAACCATTTTGGCTTGTTTTACTGGGCTTATATATTGATAATTTTCTACAAGTCAGTAGTGGAAGGAAAGAACCTCTTCTAGTCTAGATTCAAGATCAGTAGCACCTTAGCGGCCAACAGGATTTGGGAAGGGGGGTATAAGCTTTTGAAAGTCAAAGCTCATTTGGTCAGAAGGTCAGAAGGTCAGAAGGTGGGACAGGTGATGCAAAGAAGGCATCCTGACTCCCATCGGAAGCTAAGCAGGGTCAGCTTTGGCTAGTATTTGGAAGGGCGACCTCCAAGGAATACCAGGGCTATTATGCAAAAGGCAGGCAATGGCAAATCACCTCTGAAATGTCCCTTGCCTTGAAAACAAGTCTAGCTCTCCACCTAGTGGTGCATAACACGGAATGAGCTAGAACTGTTGTCTGCCAGACAATTTTATTTATTTATTTATTTATTTATTTATATTTACATTTATATCCCGCCCTCCCCACCATTCGACAGGATCAGGGCGGCTAACAACATACATGAATATACATTAAAATTCCATTAAAACTGTCAATCAAAATAAAATCATACCACATAAACATAACTTAAATTAAAAGATGGCAAATCTTCCGATATCAACTGTCATCTGAACGGTGTCCACAAGCTCACACCCTACTATAGAACCTCGGTTGGTGGTGCCGTTGGTAATGTTGGTACCAATAATAGTACAGTTGTTGGCACAGTTGGTAATCTTAGGATCTCCTGGCTATTCTACATAGAATGCCATACAATAATTATTAATTTATTATTATTATTTGTAATATCCCTCCCACCTTCTGAATGGGATATAAGGGCTCAGGGAATCTCTGTTCCTACTTCTTTCTGATGGAGGGAACTTTTACTCTTGAAAGCTTAAACCCCCCAAAATCTTGTTGGTCTGTAAAGCACTATGTTACATGCCCTTTCTACCAACTGAGGGGACCCAAACACAGCCTCTTGTGATTTGGGGGAACCAGGTTTACTAAAAAGAGGAGGAAGAGGGGGAGGAGAAGGAGACTGGATTTATACCTTGCCTTCACTCGGAGTCTCAGAGCGGCTTACAAACTCCTTTCCCTTCCCCTCCCCACAACAGACACCCTGTGAGGTAGGTGGGGCTGAGAGAACTCTGACAGAAACTGCTCTTTTCAAGAACACCTCTGACAGAACTATGGCTTGCCTAAGGTCATCCAGCAGCTGCAAGTGGAGGAGTGGGGAATCAAGCCCGGTTCTCCCAGATTAGAGTCTGTGCACTACACCAAACTGGCTCTCTGTAAACCTTTCCCTCAGTTACAAGGTGTTCTTACAGTAGCATATCTAAAGGCTTTGGGTTTGCTGCTGTGAGGTAAGTTTTGTGATGAGCAAGAAGAACATGCAGATCACAGAGGCAGGAGTTGTAGGGAAGGAACAAAGAAGATTTATTTATTTATTTATTTACAGATTGTTTACAAGTCAGCAGCAAAGACAGTCTCCAGACGGCTGAAGGAAAAACTTGACTGACGCATAAATGTAAGCTAGTTACAGCTTTAGAGTGTGGTTCGAATTTTCTTTAGTGCTTGCAGGTACAGACAGACTTTCACTGACTAACCATCAGGTTACATCCTTTTGCATACATGGGATTCCGCCCATACCATCCTGCCCTTTCCCAAGAGTCCTACTAAACTGTACGAGGTCTGCTCATCACCTGAGACAGGCCTCACGACTGGGTACTCTATCTTCTCCTACAGGTAGAGTTAAACCACCCTGCCACGCTATCAAGCAGAGCTACACTTCAAACTGTCTGTTCTTTTGCTGAGGCAGACCCAAATTATGACCACACTCAAGGGTGTAGACTTTCCAATTTCCGGGGGGGGGGGCTGGGGCTGGGCCAGAGGCATTGCTTTGCTAGGAGCAAGGGTGGCTCCCGGGGGAGGCTCAGCACCTTCCTGAAAATTTCGGCGGGGGCTAACGCCCCGCCGCCCCCACGAAGATTACGCCTATGACCCACTCTCCCTGAAACAGAGCTAAACTAAGACTGCCTCCCAGCTTCCCTCCAACATTCCATCCCCCCCCCCTCCCCAAGGTGATTGGATGCTGGAGCTGCACTCCCATAGGCTCGGCAATGAAACAGCTGATTAGTTGCTTTTCCTTTCAGGGGCCAGACAGCCTCCTGTCCATCACATGTGACTGGACTTGAATCTGGTGCCTCTACTGCACACCAACATGGCTGCCCCCTGAAACAATCTTCTAAGCCAGTACCCTAGAGGGAATCATCGCTCATCGGTGGTTGTTGGGTTTTTTTTAGGAGCATGACATTGCATTCAAAGTGCCTGGCATACAGTTTCTCTGTAACTCCTACAAAACCTCTGTAAAGTAGGCCAATATTATTTATCCTTATATTGCACAAATGGGCCTTGGAATAGGAATTTGCACAAGTCACCTTCTGTTCTGACAACTTCCTGGCTTGTAAGCTAGACACATTGCCTATGCTCACATGTGCCTAACGACCAACTGTGGATTGTTGTTAGGGTTGCCAAGTCTTTCTTACTCACCGGCGGGGGAGCTCCGCTTCGGTCTGGGAGCTGCCGATGGACGCGCGCGCCGCCAGAACGTCACAGGAAGTGACGCACAACGTAGAGCATGTTGGGGGCGTGGCCCAGATCGTCAGGGGGGAAACCATATGGTTCCCCCCCCGACGATTTGGGCCACGCCCCCAACATGAGCGACGTACCACGTCACTAGGCGAGCTCCTGGAGCCCGACAAG
>NW_015174864.1:307690-339788 GCF_001447785.1 Gekko japonicus | reverse complement strand
CAGATCGTCAGGGGGGAAACCATATGGTTCCCCCCCCGACGATCTGGGCCACGCCCCCAACATGAGCTACGTGGCTGCATACCTCTGGTGACGCAGCTTCGGGGGGGCGGAGTTCCCCCCAGGGCCCGATTCAGCCGCGGCGGAAATCGGGCCTCCAAAGCGGGGGTTTCCCTGCCCCCTGCCCACACTTGGCAGCCCTAATTGGTGTAACACGATTGGTCCTGGGAGATGCTTGGGATTATATGTTGCCTGTTCCCGTATCCCACTCCTTAGTCCTCTTCCAGACTGCTTTTTCACCATCTCACCCAATTCCCCTCCTTTGTACATCCCTTGTCTTACATGGCTTTTGTCTCAGCATAACTTTTTTCATTGCCAAAGGGGGCCTCTTCCTCTCATTTTCACTAGTGAAAAATCTGGTTGGGTCCCATGAATAGTCTGTTATTACATCCAAACCAGCAAATGATGATGTGTGTTTGACTTGCAAATCAAGATTCCAAAGCAGGATCAATAGTGCGAATCCTAAGCAGACTTACATCCTTCTAAGTCCATTGAAGCCAGTGGCAGAGTTTAAATATGCAAGGAAATGGAGCACGGACCATTCAGAGAAAAATAACTAGGTTTATTAAAGAACAAACCATTATAAAACACAGAAGAGAGAGAGAGAACCTTAACTGTCTAACCAAACTGCTGAAGGAGGAACACCACCACCAAGGAAGCTCTGCAGGAGCAGGAAGTCTCCAGAAGAGCCAATCAGGAAACAGCAGGGACGCAATTTGAAAAAGTGGGAAGTCCCTAATCTAGCTATGCTAACTACAAGTCCTTCAACTGTTCCCCCCCCCCCGGAGGATGATCTTCAGATCTTCTTCATAAGGCTGCACTATAGACCTTGCATATTCCAACACTAAGAATGGTGTAACTCTACTTAGGATTGCACTGCAAACCACTACTAAGAACTCTGGGGTGCAAGGCAAATGTAAACATAGTTTGGCAGATGGGAATGAGTGAGTCTGGGTATCCCTGAGGCTCGTTTGTATAGTGATAGTAGTTATGCCTGAACTAAGTCATAGCCATTGTACAATATAGAAGCTTTCAGTGAGTAAGAACTCTCTGTGGAGTTTTCAAATAGCAATGGTATCACAATATTTTTATTAGGCTGAACTAAAATAAAGGAGTTCACCAGAACTCTTCAGGGGCAGAGGAAAAGATGTTTCTTGACATAGTGAAAAAGCCCAAAAGATATCTGCAGTGTGTTAACAGTCTTACAGTGGAACGAAAGAGATGCGAAATTGAATTAGGTTAGATGGGGCTTGTCCAAAACCCATCACAGGTTGCTCTGAAGCTTAATGGGGCAAAGAATCAATGGGTGCTCTCCCTTTCAAAAGACAGAAGTCGGCAGTTACTTGGATGAATCTAGGTAGAACACACAAATCCCTTGTAAGGTACACAGCAGAAGCTGCAGAAGCTTGCTGCTGTTTCTTGACAAGAAAATGAGAAACAGTGCATGAGCTATATGAAAGGCAGCTGAGCTGGCTCCCTGATGTGTCTATATTTCTTTCAGATATTTATACCAGAGACCGGAGGAATGCTGGCTTCCAAACACAATAATTAAAAGACTAAATACGAAAATCAATCAAAACAACAATGGGTTGGATCCTACCAGTTTTTCTGCTTGATCTCTTCCAGTTGTCTTCCACTTTAGCCTCTGTTCTATATCACTTTTGTCTACATGGGTTGCACAATCCTTGGCATAGACTCTTCAGTGGTCAAAACAGGCCCTCCTCCATCAGCGGTGGAACATCTGGGACGACATAGCCCTGTGCAACAAATGTCAACAAATGTCAACAAATGTCAACATTCTACAAAGATTATAGCACAAAGCCCAGACGGATAAAAGCAGCTGCAAAATAACAAAACAGACATAAAAGCAACAATAATGCTAGCAGTAAAAAGACTAGCAATGTAAAAATAGTGATGTAAAAACAGCAATAAAGATAAAGGATATGTATGCACAATAACAACAAAACAAATTTGGAAGAAGACTGGAATGTTTTGTCTGGCACCTAAAGTTCTCAAAGTCACATGCTAAGGCAATACTTGTAAAAAGGGCATGCATTTGGATATTTCCAATCCTAAACAGTTTACAAATGTCTCATTTTATTCCAGACTGGAAACTAAGCATGATATGCCTAATATTTTGATATTTCTGAAATGCAAATCAGGATTGTTTCAGAAACATTGCATGTCTGCCCTGTTGTTTCCTGGGAGAGAAACTTTCCCTTGTTTGTAGAGAATGAGTTACATGATCAGGCCAGCACAAGAGGAAAGGCCCAGTTTGGGGTAGCCACCCACCTTACCTCAGCAGGCAACAGGGTTGGCAACTCCAATTTGAGAAATTCCTGGTGATTTGGGGGATGGAGCCTGGGGGAGAGGATTTGGGGAAAGGAGGGACCCCAGCATTGTATAATGCCATATACTCCATCATCCAAAGCAGCTATTTCCTCCAGGGGAATTAATTGCTGTACTCTGGAGATCAGGTGTAATTCTAGGTGGCCACCAGACCCCACCTGGAGGTTGGGAATCATGGCAGGCAGAGAGACACAGAGTAGGGACCCTAAGAATATAACTGCATGTTACATTTCCCCCCAGTCCTCCCTGAGTCCATGTGATCAGACATGCTCTTGCAAGTTGCTTCTTGGGGTCTCAAGTTAGGCATGGGGGGCCTGATTCAGGATGGACCATGACACAAAGGAAGAAAGGACATGGCTTCCCCCTCTGCCATTTCCCCAATCTTAAACAGCTTCAGGGGCCTGTTTTTTGCCCCATTGGGGCTACACATGTACAGAAGCGGTATACAAATGTTCCCCCAGAGCCATACTCCTCAGCCTATCCCTGTGTCTGCTTCTAAAGAAAGACATCTAGAGGTCTGATCATAGATCTTTTCCTACTCATCAAGCTGAACACTTAGACAAGAGAGACACTTCTGTCCTGATTGCTTGAATCCCCACGCTGCCTTGGAAGCTTGCTGGATTACTTTGGGCCTCTCTCTCTCTTTCTCTCTCTCAGCTTAATTTACCTCATAAAGGTTGTTGTTGAGGGGATGTTGTAAGGTGTTTAAGGTCCCCATTGGGGACAAAAGAAAGGCATAGCTATCTACAATAATCAATAAATTGTCAAGCCTTTAGAGCAAGCATTGGCGATTTCAGAAGAGGCCCAATTGTAACCCATTTCTTTATTTCCAAAGATATTTCTGTCGTATGTCTAAGTCACTTATTTGTAGAAGCGGCTATACCGTCTTCCCAATGCAAATTCAAACTACTGTTGCATTCACGTGTACACATTACTATTCACAGCTGGCTTAACTGCACATTATGTTTCCCATTTCCGAAGCACAGACGGTTCTCTAACCAACAGTGTAATGCTGATCTGAATAATTGTTGTGCATCACATGCACAATTGGCTTTATTGTGCATTAGCTTTTACATATAGTCTCTGCCTCCCATCCAAATTGATGATCATTTTTAACCTTCTGCCTTTGCTGATTCACAAGATGGGGTTGAATACAAAGACCAGTGAACTAAAGGCAAAATGCAATCTAGTCCTGTTCTGCTAATTTTTTATTTTTTTTTTGCTCTGGGTAGATCATTCCCTTTATTCTTGTTCAGGGAGTTGTGTGGCAATAAAGAAGGTGGACCCCACCCCCCATTCTTGAACTCTGCCCAGGCCCTACAATCATGCAGAACACCCCTTATCGTGGGGTGGCCAACCCTTGGCTAGTCACCCTTGGGAGCACTGGGGGAGATGGAGGGTACTGGGATGTCACTTCATGTTTCAACAGCTAACAAACCCCTAAGAGAGGAAGAAAACAAAGCAGCCTGAAGTTGTGTGCTGTGTATAGACAGGCTCTGTGGAAGGGTCCCTCTGCACCTTCTCTTCATGGTTAAGGTTTCAGGTTCAGTCCCTAGCATCACCTGTCAGAAACAGTCTGCCGTAGCATTGATCGAAAGGGCCTCTTTCTGAGACTCTGGAGAGCTCTTGTTACCCAGAGTGAATGAGAATATGTGAGCAGAATTCACGTGAGTCATCTTTAAATATCAGTCAGCCATCAATATCTGCCCACTCCATGTGAATCAGACCAGATTTACATTCATCATGATATCGTGACTCGCTTTCTGAAAGGCCTGCACCTCTGGATTTTAAAATAAGAGGGAAAACGCAATATACCAATAGCGTTACCCAAACCAGACTGGAAAGCCGTGCAGCTGACTGAAAGCCACACATTTTGTTGACTCAGGCTGCCAGTTGAAAAGTCTGACCTTTCTAGGCAAAGAGAGGAGAATCTGCCTTTTGTTGTCACAGCCTTTATTATATTGGATGCTAAATTACTCACTGAATGGGATGGCAGCTGCTTAACCATATAACTGGATTGCTACCCTGCACTTTGGGGAGTGAGGAGAGGAAGCAAAGTAGAGCAAAGTGTTGCTAGGCCTTCCTTCCATTTATTGAAAGGAGATGTAAAATGGGGAGTCAAATGGTATCTTTGGAAATCTGAATCTGAAATGTTTACATTTAAATTTTTTTTACACTGCATTAAAAAGTGATGATAAGGACCTTGCACAAATGGCCCAAGCTTGAGGAGGAAAAGAAATCTGGCCTATTACTATGGTTGCCATCCTCCAGGTAGCACCTGGAGATCTGCTATTATGATTGATCTCCAGACTACAGTGATCAGTTCCCCTGGGGAAACGACTGGTTCATATAGCAGCGGGAAGCAGAGAGCAAGTTCCAGTTCTGCTCCCCCCCCCACCTTCTCGAAGCAGCAGGGAGCTGATTGGGAGGGTTTAAATGGCTGGGAGCAGCAGGGGGAAGCAAAACCGACCAGTGAAACGGCTTGCAGCCATTTCAGCCTAACAACTGACGGGCACACCTGCCCCACTGTTAGGCTAAAATGGCTGTGATCCGTTTCTCTGGTCGGGTTCACATCCCCCCACTGAAGGGTACTGCCAGCCATTTCACCCTTCCCGGGGGATCCAAACTGGCCAGTTCGGTTTGGGGCAATTTTGGCTCAGTTCGGTTTGGAGGCTGCACTGGCTCCCAGTGGAGCACCGGAACAGGTTCAAGGTCCTGTTTTTGACCTTTAAGGCCCTTAGCACATACCTTTGGGACCCCCTCTCTCAGTATGTCCCCAGATGAGCATTAGACTCTGAGAATAAGGACCTTTTGGTGGTCCCCAGCCCGAGAGAGATCTGGCTGTCCTCAACTAGGGCCGGCGCTTTTCCAGCCCTGGCCCCTGCCTGGTGGAACTCTCTGCTGGAGAATATCTGTGCCCTGCAGGATTTACTACCTTTCTGCAGGGCATGTAAGGCACAGATGTTCTGCCAGGCATTTAGTTGAGGACAGTGATGGGACAGTGCGAAAGCTGGCACTCTCATACCCACCCCCCACCCTCTGCAACCTCTCCCCTCTAGGTGGCCTCTGGAAAAATCTTTTAATTCACCATCTTGGGAAGCACATTGTTTCAGTTGATATGTTATAGGTATTTTAAATTTGATTTTAACTTGTACTATTTATTGTTTTTGTCCAGTTGTAAGCTGCCCTGAGCCCTGCTCACAGGAAAGGGCGGCCAAGAAGAAGAAGAGATTGGATTTATACCCCGCCCTTCACTACCCGAAGGAGTCTCAGAGCAGCTTACAAACTCCTTTCCCTCCCCCTCCCCACAACAGACACCCTGTGAGGTAGGTGGGGCTGACAGAACTCTTGACAGAAACTGCTCTTTTTCAAGAACAGCTGTGCCAGAGTTATGGCTTTCCCAAGGTCATCCAGCCAGGTGCAAGTGGAGGAGTGGGAAATCAAACCTGGTTCTCCCAGATTAGAGTCCGCACACTTAACCACTACACCAAACTGGCCAAGAAATCCAATGTAATAAATAAATAAATAAATACATACCAAATCATTCTACTGCAAATGTAGACCAAACTTGAAGTTTTAGGGATCAGGTGACAACCTCTTGTGAGAACCAGCCCCAATACTCACATTTGATTTGAATACTACTTATTAACTTAGTCTAACGGTCCTAACAGGCAAGATAAAGGGAGATTTGTGAGTGGATTCTTCCAGTATTTCACTATTATCAACCACTCACGGGTCTGAATTGGATCAGGTAAATGCTAACTCTCTCTCTCTGTACAGTTTTTCTGGTTATGTACAATAATTAGTCCAAAAAAGGAGGGGGGAATTATAAGAAGCCCGTCTTTTCCCTATCCGTTTTTGTTGGTGGAAAGTGACCATATGACTAAGATCTTTATGGTTCTTTATTTTATGGCCTTGTTGCTTCCAGCTACATAGGATTGTTGAACCTTATGAATTTAGTGTAGTTCCTGCCTTTTAAACTGTTTCAATTATTTATTGTTATACTTTTAATGATTTTGTAACTTTGCTGTTGTGAACTGAGCCTGCTTGTGAGGACGATGGAATATAAATCTAAATAAATCAATGAATATTAGCTATAGGCTCTGTACAAACAACAACAGCAACAAAATCTCTTAAAACACTGAGTTCTAAGATCATAGAATCACTGAGTTGGAAGGGGCCATACAGGCCATCTAGTCCAACCCCCTGCTCAATGCATGATCAACCTAGAGCATCCCTGACAAGTGTCTGTCCATCCACTGCTTAAAGACTGCCAGTATTAATTTAATGACATTAGGCACTATGAAGAGCGAGACAGTAGAAAATAAATATAAAGAGGTATTCAAGGCAATGATATTAGCTGGGAAAGCAGTTATAGCATTAGGATGGAAAGACAACAACAAGTGGACTATGGAGAATTGGAATAACTATCTTTTTGTATACATCCAATCAGATATCGTTTCCCTGATGACGGAGGAGAAAACCTGGGAAGAAAAGAAGAGGAAGACAAAAGAAAAATGGTCGCCATACTTCGAGTGGATCAGAGAGGATAAAGCCGAGAAGGATATTCAATGGAAACTTTGGACTTTGTGCCCGTGGCGGAAGCAGGAAAGGAAGAGGGAGGGGGGGGGGGAGGACTGAGGGGAGGGAAGGGGGAAAAAAGGGGGAAATATTTGTATAAAGATAAAAGGTTGAATGTGAGACATCGGGTCAAAATAAAAAGAAATTTGCAAAAAAAAAAAAAGACTGCCAGTGAGGGGGAGCTCACCACTTCCCAAGGCAGCTGATTCTATTGTTGAAGAACAATTACTGTAAAAATTATTTTTCTAATATCCAACCGGTACCTTCCTACCCTCAATATGAACCCATTATTGCAAATCCTGTCCTCTGCTGCCAACAGGAACAGCTCCCTGCCCTCCTCTGACAGCCCTTCAAGTACTTGAAGAGAGCAATCGTGTCCCTCCTCAACCTCCCCTTCTCCAGACTGCACATTCCCAAGTCTTTCATCCTTTCGTCAAAGGACTTGGTCACAAGGCCCTTGATCATCCTTGTTGCTTTCCTCTGCACCCACTCCATTCTGTCCACATCCTTTTGGAAGTGAGGCCTTCAGAACAGCACACAATGCTCTAGGTACATATACTGTACATATACTTTTGTTTGTACCAAAATGAATGCTCAATTAGACCTGGGATGATGATTCCCAGCTGAATGTGTGAAACACCTCTTTTAGGAGTGCTAGCCCTGCTCCAGCAAATGCTGGAGATATTTGGGATGGAATCTGGGGATGGTAAAGTGGAGGGGTTATGCCACTTTCTATGTACCCTTCTAGGAATTCTGCAAATCTCTGTGGTCTTTACCATAGAGATTGGGGAAATTCCAAGAACATCTTCCAGAAGCATCACCACTTCCGGGTGGAGGAATCACTGGCCATACTGGCACTTCTGAGTGGTATTCTAGGCGTTTCCCCAATTTCTAAGGTAAAAACCACAGAGATTAGGGGAAAATTCCTAGCTATCAACATCAATGCCATCTTGCCATTTTTTCTCTCTCCTACCATTAAAATTAGTGAGGGCGGGGGCAGGAAGTTGCCCACTGCCACCAGGCAAATGCCAACCTCTCCTGAAAATAATTTCATCTGTGATGGTGATACTAACATAGAACATATGTAAAATGTACTGGGTTCAAGATGCATAATCAAGTGATTTCAGCTCATAATTTATTAGTAGGCAAAACTGAGACAAGGACGCAGGACCCGGGGGTCTGCTTATATGTCAGTTCATGCCACACCCAACAACCACACCCCACACCCATGATAGGTTTATTTACAGTGCACCAATAACCTTAGGTTCCTTTGCAGATCTGGGCTGACCTATTGGTCAATTTTAGGATCCTACGAGTCTATTGTTTCGGCTCGCGAATCTTTGCTAGTTCGCTTGACCACATGTGCACCCGACCGCGTGCGTGGTCCTTTGTTAGTACATAACAATATCGTACTTGATCCCTTCTATATATGCAAAGTCACAATGCAGGGGCAGGTGATCTCATTCATATGGGTAGCATACAGTTAGAAAGCTACAGCAAGAAAGGCCAAATAATTGGGAACCCACTGTGTCAACCAAAGGCCTGGTGGAACAGCTCAATTTTGCAGGCCCTGCAAATCTATAATGGGTATTTGTATATGCGGATGGGTACCTTGGAAAATGGAAGATCCTGAACCATACATATGAGTGGACCAGAACTGGATTTATTACAAGATAAATAAGTTATAGTGATGTAAGGGGACAGATAAATGTCTATAGGATTTTCATAATGTGGGTGTCATGACTAAGATGGTCCTCCCTTGGGGTGCCCACCCACTAAACCTCAGAAGGCAAGAGCACCCGAAGCAGGGCTTAGAAAATGAGTACCATGATGGGTAGGTGTGTATGTGAGTAGGTGGTCCTTAAGATATTCTGGTCCCAAACCACAGAGGGCTTTTTGTTTGTGTGATATGTTATTTGAAAGGCTCTCCTAAAATTTCTTAGAGTAATTTAGAATGAATAAGCTTTGTTGAGATCTTTTCCCCTTTTTAGGTGCCCAGGGGCATGATCAGATACAGCTATTAAGAATATGGTAAGACTGGGGGGAGTACAAGAACTCATTATATTGTTAGCAAGTAATAATGGGATGTTTTATAGTGAACACAGCTATTTTGAATGTCATGCTCTAAAACAGTCTGGAGAGGATTGATTTGATTAAGTACCACACTAGATTGAAATGGTTTACTCATGTGTGCTTGTCACTTGATTACTCAACACATGGTCCCTGTCAACAAATGGTCCCTGTTAAGATGTTCATCTCAGTACAACTGAATTCATTATGGGGTCTGATCATGCCTCTTAGCCCTGCCTTGCCCTTAATTCCTTCAAGGGTCAGATCTGATGGAACTTATATGTTATACTGAAAGATGAGCTATCTTTCGGCTATGCTCCTACAGAGTGCAGGGGGTTGGACTAGACCTGCAAGATCCCTTCCAACTCTACCATTCTATGATTCTATGATAAGACATGTTGAGACCCTAAAATATGCCAAGATTCATAGTCCCCCATTGCACTGCCAAAAATGGTAATTTAGCAATTTTCAATAATTTGTATGTATTTTAGGATGGGGAACGGTATAGTATAGCCCGATCTTGTCAGATCTCAAAAGCTAAGCAGGGTGAGTACTTGGGTGGGAAACCAACCAAGGACAACTCTGCAGAGGAAGGCAATGGCAGACTACCTCTGCTTCTCCCTTACCTTGAAATCCCTTTGCTGGGGTTGCTATAAATTGGCTGCAATTTAATGGAGCATTTCACACACACACATATTTTAGGGCCCCACGTAATCTGTGGACATTCACTAGATCATTTGGGGTAGATAGTGGCTAGATGGTAGCCAAATGGAGAGAGTGAGGGTGTGGGAATATTAAACTATGGGCAAATGATGAGATTGCCAACTACTGCAAAACTGTCCCTTTCTGCACCTTTGGGCAGCAGAGCCATGCTGAACTAGGGAATAAAGTGGGCCGGTCTCTTTCAGCCTAACTTACTCCACTGGGTTGCTGGGAGGATGAACATAAGGAAGGGGAGAATTATATAAACTTCTCTGAGTTCTCTGGAGGAAGGGCGTGATAAAAATATAATGGAAACAACATAGGGGAGGATGCAGGGCTAGAACCCATACCTCACATGGCATTGGACAGCAATTTGATGACACAGCCAAAGGGAACACAAGGAAGGAAAACAGTATGGGAGCCCTGGATTTGCTCACTGATGATGAAACCAGCCATACACACTAGGGAGGAAAGTCTGCAGAGACAGTCCTAGGCTTGAGAAAGAGCGCTTGTTTAGAATACCAGAACCTTGGACAGCATCACTGACCAAAGAGATTTAAGAGATGCCGGATCCCTCCCCTCCACAGCTGACTTTATCATTGCATCATATATTGTTGTTTTCTTTTCTCAACCTTTTGGTTTACCTGAACATGAGATTTACACTCTGAAGAAGCCCTTCACCAAAATGCCTCCAACCCCAATTTATTCATTCCACATCCCACCCTTCCTCCCAGACACACAGAATGGAGTACAGGGATCCTCTTTTCCATCTTGCTTTGCCACTCTAATCTACTCCCCTCGCAGATTTCAAGAGTATACAAAGCAATGCTCGGCTTCCTATGAACCTTTACTGCCCTATTACATCTTGCTGAGGAGAGCCTATTTTCTTCCTACTAAGAACTTAAGTGCCATAAAGTTGCAACCGACTTATGGCCACATTAGCAAGGGGCTTTCGAGGCAAGTGAGAAGCAGAGGTGGGTTTGCTATTGCTTTCCTTGGCAGAGTCTTCCTTAGTGGTTTCCCATCCAAGTATCCACCTTGTTTAACTTCCAAGAGCTGGCAAGATCAGGCTATACCAGGCTGCCTTGTTTGTTGACAAAACCCAGGGCTTTTTTTTGGAGCAGGAACTCCTTTGCATGTTAGGCCACACACCCCTAATGTAGCCAATCCTAATGAGTTTCTGCTGTTGGGGGTGGCCTATTATGCTAATGAGTTCCTGCTGGGTGTGGCCAACTTGGGAGCCAGCCGGAACTCCGTTCCTGTGCGTTCCTGCCCAAAAATAGCCCTGCTCCTGACCTACATATAACCCACAACCTGAAAAGGAGAGGTGGTATAGGGTGGTAGGCGTTCTGTGTGAGTGGAGAAGGGGCATCACACTCTGTTTAACAGGATGACTTTTAAAATGAACGTGTTTAAAAATATTTGCTCACATATTTGGTCATGTAGTGAAGATCCTGTGGTGTGATGGCAGCTGCTGCCAAAGCAACTTTTTAAAAATCTGCATAGCCAATGAGATCTCTATCAGAAGCCCTGCTTGGGCCAAAGCCCCACCTGGCCTCGCCCCTTTCTAAAAACAGGAAAGATGCCAGCGGATGTCATACCACCCATGGACACCCTGTTGGGGACCCTTTCTTGCATTAAAGAAACCAAGTTGTGGAACTGAGGTCTTAGGGTTAACTCCAGAGTCATCAAGAAAAATCTGTTGATTATAGATGATGTCCAAAGAAGAGGTTTGTATCAAAACAAGAGCATGGGTGGATGCTCATGATATTTGTATAATACATGTATTTACAGTTGTATAATGTTGTTGCCAAGAAGCCATTCCAGATTGCACTGTTAAAGAGACTCTTTTGCTATCAGTGCCTTGCTGGACTGTGAATTGGGTGCCAGGGCAATGGACAGAACTGTGGTCCTAAGCTGAGTGCCTCATGCTGGACTTTGGACTGTACACTGTGGACAGGGCAGCCTTGTGCCAGAGGTGCATGCCAAGCCAGATCTGGACCCAGGATTACAGAGGACTTCTGCCCATGCTCCACTCTGTATCTGCACAAGCACCATGATGCAGACCAGCAGCCCTGGTTTTCATGAACACAGAAACAGCAACGAACAAGAGAGGAGCTATGCTCTGAAAGAAGCCAGATGTTCCTGCAAAGAAGTCATGAAGAGATCGCTTCTCCATTATGCAGTACATTCCTTGTCCTTCTGAGTCATCCTCAAACAAAGACTGTTGCCCAACTCGAAACAAAATATGCAATTGGGCTTCCCTGCCACCGATCCAGAGGATGCCCATGACAAGCATCGAATCGTTAAAGTGACTATACCCTCTTTCCCCCTTCCCTTGTCTCACACCCTCCCCAAGAGGTGTCACTCCCTTACGCGCATCAACCCTAAATTGTCCACTCTTCATTTCCTTTGTCCTATCCATCCTAAGATTTTTTCTTCTTCTACATTTCCTGGGAACCAGCGACCGCCTGGTTCCTGCCTCAGGTCACAAAAATTGAATTCTCTGCATATTCAGTGGAGCTCTCACCCCCCACCCCACCTTTCAGGTTCCATCCCTGCTCAGTTTGGGACCACTCCACATGTGTCACTGGCTGGCTCATGATCCACTCCCTCTCTGTCTTTGTCTTCCCTTTTCGCTGCACGATCTATTCATCTCACTGGACAGGGAACATATCACCCATCAAGAATATTCCTGCTAAAGTGAAAGTCACTGTCTTTTCCTACCTAATACTTCCTAGAGCTGTATTGAGTGTGTATGTGTGCCAGTCATTTTTGTATGATTGATAATTATTAAGTAAAAGACCAATTATCACATTGCCTTGGTCTCCTCATCTATTCACGGGCTCTGGGAATTCCGACTCTGGTATACACAGGCTATGACCCTGCGCTATATGCCATTTGCTCTTTAATATCATAATTCCCCCAAACTCGATAAGAAATAAGGCAATTAGGCTAACAGTGTATGTATGGAATTGTATATTTATTTTGTAATTCACTTGGCAGGTTTGCATGTTATTTCAATTTCATGCAAATAGTTGATGAGTGTTATTATGGACAAAGTATGTCAAACTTTGGTCCTGTGAAAGTGGTATACGATTTCTTTTTTACTTTAAAATTTTGCTTACACAGTCAATCATATAATTTTGGCCAAGTGCATTAATTGCATTTGTGGTATCTTGTCCATTAGGGCTCCAACTTGCCAGAGAAAGATCACAGAAAGAACCTCAGTTTGCTTCTGGACTGTTTGGTCCAGAGAGAGAGAGTATTTAACCCTTCAGCCTCCACTTGGATGATGATGATGATGATTTCAATCTATGAATCATCCCATCCCTGCAAAACCAGGGCTCTGGGCAATAAACATCAATGAAAAAACAATACATACGTACAACAATTCAGATAAATAACATGTAATTAAAAACCCGAAATCCAAGGGGGTGTCCTAATAAGTCTTATTCCCATACTGGACTGCGCCGCCGCCCCGTGGGCCGGGTAGGAGGAGGGAAACAGATGAAACAAGGAGAAAGAGGGAGTGTTTTGCTATTCAAAACCAGAGTGCTTTGCTTTGTTATTGCCTTTATAAAGGAGGGATGTGTGTTTTTGAACGGCACATCTTTTCACAAGAACAGCAAATGCCAAAACAAAACACTGAATAAATATGTTCAGATCAGCTTGTTCCAATTTTGAAACAGCTGAAGTTTTCAAAGTTTTTAAGGGTAGTGCCATGCAGCATTGCAGTAGTTCATCTTAAATATTGCAAGGTCCTAGATAAGTGTGGTTAGGGTACCTCGTGATATGTCTGTTATATGTTAGTATTATATCTGACCTTTATCAGCCTCACCACTTGATCGAGGTAAAATCGGGGAGTTGGAGTGCTTGGTGTCGGAGGGGAAAAATAGACATTGTGGGTATTTCTGAAACTTGGTGGGATGAGGAAAATCAGTGGGACACAGTGATTCCCGGTTATATATTATATCGGAAGGATAGGGGGGGAAGGGTTGGAGGTGGGGTAGCTCTGTATGTCAGAGAGGGTATAAAGTCTAGAAAGATTGAGAGGCTAAGTGAATTGGATTCGCTTCTGGAAGTTCTATGGGTTGAAATAGGGGGGCCAAAAGGAAACTTAACACTGGGAGTTTGTTATCGCCCACCAGATCAAAAGATAGAGGAGGATTATAAAATGATGAATGCCTTAAAGATAGCAACTAGACAAAAACACTGTGTAATAATAGGTGATTTTAACTACCCACACATTGATTGGGTCAATATGTGTTCTAGTCGGGAAAAAGAGATTGAGTTTCTAGACACTCTAAATGACTGTGCTATGGAGCAGATGGTCACGGAACCTACCAGGGGAGAGGCGATCCTTGATTTGGTCCTAAGTAACACTCAAGACCTGGTGAGAGATGTAAAAGTGATTGCACCGCTTGGAAACAGTGATCATAATGTTGTTGAGTTCATCATTTGTACAAATAGAGAATTGGCCAAAAAGACTCACACAACCATTTTTAACTTTAAAAGGGGTAATTTCTCTGATATGAGGGGACACGTGGGGAGGAAACTGAAAGGAAAAGTAGAAAGGGTCAAAACAATTGGGGAAGCTTGGGATCTATTTAAAACTACGATCCTAGAAGCTCAAAAAATATATATTCCGCAGGTTAGGAAAGGCACAAACAGGTATAGGAAAAAGCCTGCATGGTTAACAAACAGAGTAATGGAGGCTGTAAAAAGTAAAAAGAATTCCTTTAAGCAGTGGAAAGCTAGTCACAGTGAGGCTGATAAAACGGAACACAGGCTATGGCAAATAAAATGCAAGTCTGAGGTCAGGCAGGCAAAAAGGGAATATGAGGAGCATATAGCAAAAAACGTAAAAACCAACAATAAAACTTTCTTCAAATACATTAGAAACAGGAAACCAGCCAGGGAGGCAGTGGGGCCCTTGGACGACCAAGGGGTAAAAGGAGTATTGAAGGATGATAGGGAAATGGCTGAGAAGCTAAATGCATTTTTTGCCTCCGTCTTCACTGTGGAAGATGAGAAGTGCTTGCCCACTCCAGAACCACTGATTTCAGGAGGGGTGTTGGAAGACCTGAGTCAGATTGAGGTGATGAGAGAGGAGGTCCTAAAACTGATAGACAACTTAAAAACTGAAAAATCACCAGGCCCAGATGGCATACATCCGAGAGTTCTGAAAGAACTCAAATGTGAACTTGTAGATCTCCTGACAAAGATATGTAATCTTTCCTTAAAATCTGCCTCCATTCCTGAGGATTGGAAGGTAGCTAATGTCACTCCCATCTTTAAAAAGGGTTCCAGAGGAGATCCGGGAAATTACAGGCCAGTCAGTCTGACGTCGATACCGGGTAAATTGGTGGAAACCATTATTAAGGAAAGAATTAGTAGGCACATAGATGAACAAAACCTATTGAGGCAGACTCAGCACGGTTTCTGTAAGGGAAGATCTTGTCTCACTAACCTGTTAGTGTTCTTTGAGGGGGTGAACAAACATGTGGACAAGGGGGATCCAATAGATATTATTTACCTTGACTTCCAGAAAGCTTTTGATAAAGTTCCTCATCAAAGGCTCCTAAGTAAGCTCAAAAATCATGGGATAGAAGGACAAGTCCTTTTATGGATCAAAAACTGGCTAGTTCATAGAAAACAGAGAGTGAGTGTAGGTGGGCAATTTTCTCAGTGGAGGGTGGTAAGCAGTGGGGTACCGCAGGGATCAGTACTTGGTCCACTGCTTTTTAACTTGTTCATTAATGATTTGGAGATGGGAGTAAGCAGTGAAGTGGCTAAATTTGCGGATGATACAAAGTTGTTCAGGGTGGTGAAAACCAGTGAGGATTGTGAGGCACTCCAAGGGGATCTGTCAAGGATGGGCGAGTGGGCGTCAACATGGCAAATGGGGTTCAATGTGGCCAAGTGCAAGGTGATGCACATTGGAGCCAAAAATCCTAAATATAAATACACATTGATGGGGTCTGAACTGGCAGAGACTGAGCAAGAGAGAGATCTTGGAGTTGTAGTGGATAACTCACTGAAAATGTCGAGACAGTGTGTGACTGCAATAAAGAAGGCCAATGCTATGCTGGGGATTATTAGGAAGGGTATTGAAAACAGATCAGCCAATATAATAATGCCCCTATATAAATAAATGGTGAGACCTCATTTGTAATACTGTGCGCAGTTCTGGGCACCACACCTTAAAAAAGATATTATAGCTTTGGAAAAAGTGCAGAAAAGGGCAACTCGAATGATAAAAGGGTTGGAACACTTTCCCTATGAGGAAAGGTTAAAGCGCTTAGGGCTCTTTAGCTTGGAGAAAAGACGACTGAGGGGTGACATGATCGAGGTTTATAAGATTATGCATGGGAAAGAGCAGGTAGAGAAAGAGGTACTTTTCTCCCTTTCTCACAATACAAGAACTCGTGGGCACTCCATGAAACTGCAGAGCGGTCGGGTTAGAACGGATAAAAGGAAGTACTTCTTCACCCAAAGAGTGATTAACACATGGAATTCACTGCCACAGGAAGTGGTGGGAGCTACAAGCATGGACGGCTTCAAAAGGGAATTAGATAAGCATATGGAGCAGAGGTCCATCAGTGGCTATTAGCCACAAGGTATAGCTAGGGGCTCTGGGGCAAGTGATGCTCTGTCTTCTTGATGCTTGGGGGGGGTCAACAGTGGGAGGGCTTCTAATGTCCTGGCCCCACTGCTGGACCTCCTGATGGCACTGGTATTTCTGGCCACTGTGTGACACAGAGTGTTGGACTGGATGGGCCTTTGGCCTGATCCAACATTGGCGTCTCTGATGTTCTGATGTTCTGATGCTTTCTATCAGTGCAGCCATTAAAGGTACAGACATTCCCTCTATAAAAAGCTGTTAGTCCTAAATCGACTTTAGTGCTGGATAGAATTTTAGGCCATATGAACACGTAGGAAACATATATCTGAGACTGGCTCAGATACAGCTCTTTAATTCCTGTTTTCAGTTTGCATTTCCTCCCCTAAATGGAGAGTTTAAGCTCATACAACATGCTCGTGCTCGTTTGTTAAGAGGAGAGTCCAATTAAAATGTATAGTCAAGCAATGCTCTTGTTTTTAATCTACGTGTTGATGGATTAGCTAATTACAATAAATATTACAGTTATAAATATCACAATATGCCTGTATAAAGGACGTTGTGTGAATACATAAATGAAGATATCAAGGGTTTTTTTTGTTCTTCTTCGTAAACCATATCACTGATTCATTTGGGGGATTTGTCATCTCAAAAGCGCGCTGCCTAATTGGACAGATATAAATAGTTTGTTCTCAGCCAACTCTTTGGCACTGAACACTCCTTCAGATTGTACTTTATGAATTCATCATCCCTCAGTATGATATTTATTAATTAAACGCAGTTTTATCCTGCCCTTCTTCCAACAGGCTCAAGGCAGATTATGTGGTTCTCCCATCCTCCATTTTGTTCTCACAACAACCTTGTGAAGTAGGCTAGACTGTTTAGCCCAGGATTACCCAGGAATTTTCAAGGCGTGCAGAGTTTGGGGTCCAGGTCTCTCCCACTCTGAACCCAATGTTGTAACCACTGTACAAACTTCATCTTCTCACTTAATCCCCGCAAACCACTAGTTAGGGTTGCTGTCCTCCAGGTGGGGCCTGGAGAACTCCTGGAATGACAGCTGCTCTCCACACTACAGAGATCAGTCCCCCTTGAGAAAATGGCTGCTTTGGAGGGTGGACTCTATGACATACCTGTCCGTCCACTTCCCAAACTGTGCCCTCCCTACTCTCTACCCCCAAATATTCAGGAATTTCCCAGCTTGGAGTTGGCAACCATACCACTAGTTAAAAATAATAAATCTTCAGCATTTTCCCCCATGAATAACAAACAAACATGACTCCACCCTTTCTTTCCTGCTGCCTCTGTGTGTGGAACTGTCCCTTCCCCAAACAGTTGCATAGTTCTGCCTCTCCCACTTATTTCCAGCCCTTCTTGAAAATCTACTGTCCCCATAAGATGCTTGGTACAACCCCTTATTTTCCCTTCCTACATAAATAAATAAACATCCCTCACTCCATCTCCCCCCTCTTTCTGTTGTCTCCCTGTGTCTAATCTGCAAGCTTTTCAGGGCAAAAATCTTTCTTGACACTCTATAAAGCACTTTACACATTGCAGTGCTGTCTACATACATAATACAGTGTATTTAATATAAAATTTGTTAAAGGATGTCATGGTTTCTGCCAGTGAGAATTTCTGTATCAAGATCAAATGTTGGGGATTCCACATACAACCATGTGTCTCAGTGTATTCCAAAAGCTCTTGTAGATGTGATTTTTAAATGTGTTTGCATACAAGGTCATTAATGTGGTCCCATTTTATGCATATTGTTGTAACCAATTGTCCTTGTCATAACCGAGTAGGGTGGTTGAGGAAAATGCTGTTAAATCACACCCAACTTGTGGCCACTCCACAGCGTTTTCAAGGCAAGAGACATTCAGAGGTGGTTTGCCATTGCCTGTTTTCACATCACCACCCTGGTATTCCTTGGAGGTCTTCCATCCAAATACTTGCCAGGGCCATCCCTGCTTAGCTTCCAGAATCTGATGAGATTGGGCTAGCCTGGTGTAATGTATCCATATCAGACCGCGTGTGCGGCTATTTCGCCACGCGGTCAGGCGAAGTGACCGAGCTTCGCTCTCAGTAACAATGGGACAAGTGGATCCTAGCCGGCACCTATCGGCAGGCTAGGCTCCTGGCCGAGAGCCTATGGAACTCTCGGCCACTGTAAATAGCCAATCACTTGTGTGTGGGTGTGTTTGGGGAGCGGGGTTTGTGCACATATAAACCAGCCTGCGAGCTGGGTACTCTCGTCTTGTTCTGAGCTGAAATAAAGTATGAGAGCTGAAATCGCTAGTAAGTCTCAGTACTTTTCACCTGGACTATCCAGGTAGGAACAAGGTAGAAACTGCTGCAACTGTAGGAGACATTAGACAACATATGATAGATAGATTGTACTATTTTACAGAGCTATATCTATGGTTTGGGAGAAGATGCCAAATCATGCTCAGATATGCAATTACCATGCATTCAGTCGTTTATACAACCACACCTATGTATGTGCAAATGGATGCACCTCACTACCCTCGGTTAATTAAGTTACTGGTATTGACACATGTACATAAAAACTCTGTAAACATTACTTTAAGTGGAATGGCACATGCTTTCCCTCTTCCCGGTCTCCATATGTTCAGAAGAATACCTGCACAGAACTTACATGTATGCAGTTGTAGGAATGTCTCTATGCACAATCAGGGGCCCTAGAGAAATTGGTGTCCTGATTATGTGGATGGAGCTATATGGATAGGCTGGATGCACATTTTCACCCAAGTGGGGGAAGACGGGGAACAACGATTTTTAAAAATTTAATTTGCCATCAAGTCACGCCCACCAATGGCCACCCCATAACGTTTTGAAGTTCAAGGCAAGAGATGTTCGAAGGTGGTTTGCCATTGCCTGCCTCTGTGTAGCGACCATGGAGTTCCTTGGTGGTGTCCCAGCCAAGTACTAAACAGAGTTGATCCTGAATGAATGAATGAATTTTATTGTTACAGCGCATAGCCAGCAATAAGTTGATCCTGCTTGGCTTCCAAGATCTGACAAGATCAGGATAGACTGTGTTATGCAGTATCACCCACCCTGTCCACATTGTACAGGACTTGATTCTTTCAGCAAGCTGTATATGAATTCAGACAACATATTATTGAATACTGTGTAATCACCGCACTGGGCTACATTTCTCCATATCTCATTAAAAACAAACAAACATCCTTTTCTCTGCTGTTTATCCCTTGGCATATCCCCTCCCCAATTAACACAGTTTACAGAGGCCTGTAGCTTTTATGGGCTAACACTGTATGCCACTATGAACTGAGGCAGGGGACGTTGCTGCTTGATCACGGAGGTGTAGGATTCTTGCATAACGTGTGGAGGTGTGGGATTCTTGAGACCTCCCAACCAGTAAAAATATGCAGAGGTGGCCAGAAACAGGGGTATAATATTTAGCAGCCCTTATTTCCTGCAAAGATGTTTGGAGGCTGTCAAAAATAAGCAGTCGCTTCCAGATGACCTGAAACTGCAAAGGATTATTTATTAAATAGTAGTTAGGGCTGCCAGCTCTGGGTTAGGAAATCCCTGGAGATTTTGGGGGTATAGCCAGGGGATGGCAGGTTGTAGGTAGGGGAGGGACCTCAGCATGGTGCAATGCCATTGATTCCACCCTCCAAAGCAGCCATTTTCTCCAGGGGAATTGATCTTGGTTGTCTGGAGATCAATTGTAATAGCCGGAAATTCCCAGGTGCCACCTGGATGTTGGCAACCCTCCCAATTTGGGGTTGGGTTGAATGGTGTGGTGGAGGGAAGGAGGGCTTTAGCCCTCCCTTTTCACAACACCCCATTATATCAATATATTTGAATATTTTCCATGCCATTCAGTTCATAGTGTCCACAACCTCACAGTGCCAGCTATAATTTCTTCCCTTCCCTTCCAGTCTCTTCTCTTTTTCTAACTTTCTCCCACTGCATCACTCTAGTGCCCAAGACCGGGAGAAGAGTTTTTAAAATGGCACCACATGCCTGGAGTACCTGCTTGGTTTCTCTACGATGGCTGCCATCTGGCTTTGGATGCTTCCTACAGGGGCTCTGACAATTTGTCCAGAGCACCAGCTGCCCTCTTAAGGGCTCCTCTAGAGAGCCGAGCTGGAGTAAGAACCTTTCTAGCACTTGTTGGGTCTCTACTAACCCTTGTGCCACCTGATCTCTACTGAGCTTCTAATGCACCTGTGATTGTGGTGCTCAAGTACAGCAGAGAGTGGGCAAGCAGCTCCCTCTCCTGGAAGCTGACCATGGCAGGATTAAGATAATTCATACTATAGTGGTAAAAGGTAAAGGTTCCCTTGCTCGAAAGCAAGTCAAATGCGACTCTAGGGTTGCGGTGCTCATCTCCGTTTCAAAGCCAAAGAGCCAGCGCTGTCTGAAGACGTTTCCGTGGTCACGTGGCCGGCATAACTAAACACCAAGGCCTATGGAACGCTGTTACCTTCCCACCAAAGTGGTCCCTATTGATCTACTTGCAATTTCTTGCTTTCGAACTGCTAGGTTGGCAGGAGCTGGAACTAGAGACGGTAGCTCACTCCGTCATGCAGCAACCCGGGTCTCGAACTGCTGAACTACCGACCTTCCACAGCCTGCAGTTCAGCGTCTTAACCACTTGAGCCACTGCAACTCCATACTTTTTACCTTATTTTACCTTAAAGAGTAATAAAATTTGTGGTAGGGTATGGGCTTTCTTGAGCCACTGCTCACTTCTTCAGATACCAGTATCAGAAGAAGTGAGCAGTGGCTCATGAAAGCTCATACACTACCACATATGTTGTTAGTTTTTAAGGTGCTACTGGACTCTAACTCTTTTCTACTGCTATAGACAGACTAACACAGGGCCTGGTCACACAGAGAATTTGCCGCGCGAAAGGCATGAATGTCGGGTGGATTTTCGGGGCGCAATCACACTGCAACACCTGGAAAGCATAGCGCACCCGTGGCCAACCCGTGGCATCCTGCCGAAGATGCTGAGTTAAAAAGTACCAAGGAAAGTGAACTAGTATCCAGAAAATGTGCGGCACAGGTGGGCGTCTGATCGCAGGAGCTCTAGTATCCCATGGGATCCGGCGCCCGTCCACATCCAGTTGCAAACCAGATGCTTTTCGTAAGCGCATGTGCACAAACACGAAACTGGAAGCAGTGCTCCGCGGAACTGCACATGTGCACAAACGCGAAATGCTTGTGTGATCATGCTGCGCTGCTTCTTTGCCACGCTGCAGCATCCCTGTGTGATCGACAGCTAACAGCCTAAGCACGGAGACTTGGGAGACCATGCGATTGGGCTACCGCGCTTTATTTTGCTCTGGGGTGAACAGCCCCCCCCCCGCGTTATCTGGCCCGTGTGACCGGAGCCACAGCTACCCATCTTGATCATACTATAGTATATCCCATTACTATGTATGGGTGTAAAAGCTGGGCAATGAAGAAAGCTGCTAGGAAAAAAGTTGATTCATTTGAAATGTGGTTTTATGGATACCACAGAATGCCAAAAAGACAAATAAGTGGGTTCTAGATCAAGTCAAGGCTGAGCTCTCCCTAGAAACTAAAATAGTGCAACTGAGGCTATTGTACTTTGGTCATATTATGAGAAGACAAAAGTCACTGGGAAAGACAATAATGCTAGGAAAAGTTGAAGGCAGCAGGAAAAGAGGAAAACCCAACATGAGATGGATGGACTCAATAATTTCTACGGATGTCATCTTGGACTTCTTTTTAACCCGGTCTTCTTTTAACTTTCTTCTTTTAATTTTGTTACAATTGGAATTTTAATGCTTTGTATGTTTGTTTGATGGTTCTGTGCCTTTTTGTTGTACATCACCCAGAGCCCTGCACAAGCAGAGATAGGGCAATCAATAAATCAAATTAACAACAATAACAGCAACAGCAACCCTAATGGAAGCCACAAAGGCCCTCAGTTTTTCAAGACCTTAGCAAGGCTGTTAATAGATAGGGTGTTTTGGAGGTCATTAATTCCTAGGGCACTTGATGGCACTTAAAGTATATGCACAGTACAGAGAATAAGGTAACTCTTTTCCACCATCTCAGTCCAAGATCTCCAATAACTTCCAAAGAGATGCTCTGTCAACAGTGTCTTCCACTGCCTGATCATATAAAACATAACAGAGCTGGACCCCACAAAGTGACATTTATATATTTGACAAGATTTGTTCAATACTGTATTTTGCAATTTGTAAAAAAAGAAAAGAAATAATTTGGGTTGGCTTCAGTATAGTTCAGGCACAATATAAAATTACACTGTAAAGATTCTATTGATCCTAAGATGAGGACTTTAAATCTTAGTTACTCCCTTCATTTAGCTTTCAGCTTAAGATAAAGGCCTTGAAGTGGCTGTTTCAGTGCCCTGAATCCCAGGGGCTGGATGCAACCAGCTTTTTGTTGTTCAGACGCACAGTCAAGTCCGGCTCTTTGCGACCCCATGGAAAACATCACACCAGGCCCTCCTGTCTTCCATGGTCCTCCAGAGTTTGCTCAATTTCATGTTCGTTGCATCGATAGCACTGTCTAACCATCTCAGCCAGTGCTTTAAAAAAGAGAGAGAGAAAAGGGGGGTCCCCCTTACCCACCAAAAAGGCTATGTTGGGGATCATGAGACCAGTATGGACGGAAGTCACATGGAAAGGGGGCTATAACAGGGAGGAGAATAAGGCAAGACTGAGAGAAAGAGCTGGCTACATCCAACCCATTGGATTTCATTGACAGTAACAGCACAGTCCCGTGTGGAGTCATACTCTTCTGAGTCCATTAAAGTCAGTGGGTTTAGAAGGGTGTAATCCAATTTAGGATTGCACTGTTACTCTCCCATTGAGATGTTGGGAGTATTTGAGTTTGGTTTGGCTTTTCAATGCAGTATTAGGTGAGATCCAAGTGAATATGAATAAAAGTGATTTAGGTTAACCCATAGACCTCCCAAAGAGCTCAGACAGCACTCAGCTACTTGAACCCGTCATGAGGCGGTTTGAGCTTTCGGTCCTCTTAGACTTTACTATATCAAGGCTGCAGATTCCAGCACAAACCCACTGAATTAGAATTGACCAAGACATTTGATTGCAATTTCAATGAGGTGTGAACAAAGACCAGGGATTCCTCACTCATTAGCAGCAAAACTAGGGAAATGGTGCCATCACCAATTAATGGAGAGCCAGTTTGGGGTAGTGCTTAAGAGCGCAAACTCTAATCTGAGAGAACAGGTTTGATTCCCCACTCCTCCACATGCAGCTGCTGGCGTGACCTTGGGTCAGTCATAAGTCCTTTCAGAGCTGTTCTCTCAAGGGCAGTTCTCAAGAGAGCTCTCTCAGCCCCACCTACCTCACAGGGTGTCTGTTGTGGGGAGGGGAAGGGGAAGGAGTTTGTAAGCCGCTCTGAGACTCCTTTGTTTAGTGAAGGGCAGGATATAAATCCAATCTCAGTCTCTTACTGCTACTCTGAATGGGAACTGTGTTGCCCTTGATTACATCTGAATTTTTGCCTGCACATGTTGATAAGCCCTGGGATTTTTGCATCTCATGGCTTTTCAGTTCAACTGTTTATTGTCAGCTTCATACCATCTATATATGTGAGTGTGTGTGAGAGAGCCTGCCAATGGAGTTTCCACTCTGGGCTTCATGACAACCCCTCTTTTTGTACCTGGCTAGCACAGTCACAAGGGTCCCAGGTGGACAGGCAGCCAGCCAAAGCAGAGCCAGAGCTGCTGGCAAAGGCAGGAAAAGGAGCAGGAACCAGAAAGAGACACAAGGGGGCAGGCAAGGGCCAGGATAGCTGAAAACCCCTCAGCAGGGAGCTGTCCAGGCTGGTACCCAAGCTGGTTGTTCAGCGTGGGGAACCAGCAGGAGTTCAGATCCCAAGTGATGCTAAGATCACCTGTTCCCACCAAGAATGGGAAACAGCACCAGAAGCCCCTGTGATACTGCGGAGTACTTTGGGGAAATCTCATACTTCAGACTGACGTGGGCATTTGAAGGGAGTGAGATGCAACTCTTTATAGCCTTGCAAACACCAGTGGGTTGAAAGCAGCATCGAAAGCACATATTTGTTTATTTTCTACATTTATACCCCACTTTGGTCCCCAATATGGACTCCAAGTGGCTTACAACATTCACCTGTTCTCCATTTTATCCTCTCAAGAACCTTGTGAGGTAGGTTTGGTGTAGTGATTAAGTGTGCGGACTCTAATCTGGGAGAACCGGGTTTGATTTCCCACTCCTCCACTTGCACCTGCTGATGTGACCTTGGGTCAGTCACAAGCTCTGGCACAGCTGTTCCTGAGAGAGCAGTTTCTGTCAGAGCTCTCTCAGCCCCACCTACCTCACAGGGTGTCTGTTGTGGGGAGGGGAAGGGAAAGGAGTTTGTAAGCCGCTCTGAGACTCCAAGTGAAGGGCGGGGTATAAATCCAATCTCCTCCTCCTCTTCTTCTTCTTCGTTGGGCTGAGAATGCATAACTGGCCCAAGGTCACCAGCAAGTTTCCAAGGCAGGGTGGGGATTCAGAACTCGGTCTCCCTGATCCTGGTCAGATATTCTAACCACCAGACCACACTGTCTCTCCTTTTAGCCTTGCAAAGGAGCACAGAAAGCATATAATCTGCTCCCTCCACCACTAGAGGAAGTGCACGTGCAAATGCATTACTGGAGGAAAGGAGTTTGTAAGCCGCTCTGAGACTCCCTGATGCTGGGAAAGATTGAAGGTCAAAGAAGTGGGTAGTGAAGGGCGGGGTATAAATCCAATTTCTCCCTCTTCCTTCCCTTTCTCTTCCCACAACAAACACCCTGTGAGGTGGGGGGGGGGCCCTGAGAGAGCTCTGAGAGAATTGCTCTTGAGAGAACTGCTCTGAGAGATCCATGGCTTGCCCAAGGTCACATCAGCAGCTGCATGTGGAGGAGTGGGGAATCAAACCTGGTTCTCCCAGACTAGAGTCTGTGCTCCTAACCACTACCCCCAAAGCATAGAGACTGCACTAGAATTGTAAGGGAACCTACTGGGTTTTACTTTAATATGAGTCTTACCAAGACCTCAATTTGGCATCCAGCTTAGACAAAGAACTCCCATCACCAGAACAGGCTTTGTCTGTTTAGCTAAATGAGCATTTTGTCATTTGACCACTAGGTGGCAACATAGATAAAATGCTGAGAACGTTACTATTTTAGTGTAGGGTACGGGATTATTTTGAACTATGGTGCTGGAGAAGACTCTTGAGAGTCCCTTGGACTGCAAGAAGGTCAAATCAGTCAATCCTAAAAGAAATCAACCCTGACTGTTCCCTGGAAGGCCAGATAATGAAACTGAAGCTCAAATACTTTGGCCACCAAATGAGAAGGGAGCACTCACTGGAGAAGACCCTGATGCTGGGAAAGATTGGAGGTCAAAGAAGACGGGGACGGCAAAGGATGAGATGGTTAGACAGTGTCATCGATGCAACGAACATGAAATTGAGCAAACTTCAGAGGACGGCGGAAGACAAGGAGGGCCTGGTGTGATCTGGTCCACGGGGTCGTGAAGAGTCGTGTGGCTGAACAACAACAATGGTACAGTCCCCCTGATGTGCTTCCCCCCCCCTGCTGTAACTTGGAGAAAGAGTGCAGAGCAGAGTCCATGACCTGAATGTCATGATAAGATGCAAAATTCAGCAGACTCTGAAGATCCACTGAAAGTTAAGCTGGTGCTGTTCTACAGAATGGAGCTCTTACACCAAGCTCATGCTTCATGATTAAGTTATATTGTTTCTGTCTGCCTTCCTTGATTATTTAGTATATATTTATTTATAACCAAACAACTTCCTTTCAAAACTCCTATTGATGTGTCAAATGATCCTTAGGACTGCATAGGAAGCCTTCCCAGACAAATTAACAGGCCTTTCAATCTGGACCCAAGCCATTTAAAATCCCTAGTTTAGATGTTTTTAATTGCTTGTCTTTTCTCAGTAATCCTTTCCAGTTTGCTTTGTTTTATGTTCACTGTCATTCTGCTTGTGTATTTGATGTCACAAGAGACTGGCTCCAATGGATGCCAAAATGAATGGTTTAATGGATTGTGTTTATAAATAAAACTTGAATGATGCCATGTTGTCTTGGGATTTATGTAGAAAGTAGTGGGCCGGTGAGATTTAGCAGTTGGTTGTCTGTAAACAAAATCATCCATAGGACAATAGTTGTCTATTGATTTTGGCTGCAGAAGGAGTTAAAATGCATAACTGCATGGCTGGGTGTAAGCACTCCCAAAATGTGTGCATGGAGATGGCATTCGACTTCTGTGTAATTCAGTGCTACATGTTTGGTGAAGAAAATGCTTGCCAACATTATTGTTGAGGGTGGAAATTATAAACATGAAAATAGGTATGAGAGAGGTTTGTATGTCAACTGCTAATTTCAGTTGGATTTAGTGTGACAACCAATGCTCCCTCTAAGCTGTGGAGTCTTGTGAGCAAAAATTCTACTTTGTGAGTGAGCGATTTGGCTACTGCATAAATTAGTTTGCTCTGGAGCCATCCTTCCTGAGCTAAGACAAAAAAAATATGTGAGTTGGAGGCTAAAAAACTGTGAGCTAGCTCACACTAACTCAGCTTAGAGGGAACACTAACAACATACCTGTTCCCACCAGCAAGTTCACTGGTATTAAATTCAAATTTTGACGATCAGTAAGAGAATTGCAAAATGCCCTCTCTCATAATATGTTGGCGCTTATAGAGGATTGATACAGTGGGGTTACCATCATGTTTGGGGAGATCATGGCCCTTGTTTCTAGCACGTCGCTATAACCTAACATCCTGCTTGGCCATGACTCAAAGACTGCTGAGAAGATGGCATGCTCCTGTACAGTTTATGGTCCTTCAGAATATCCATCAAGCCGCTATAGTGTGCTTCCCTCATTATGAATGGCAGACAAAGGGCCAAATCCAGTGATCCTTCAGCAGACGCTGCTGCTAATGGTCACAGATCTTTCTTGCACTCCCCTCCCAATTTCACTTCCATCTGACTCTAACATGATTCCTGGGGTTTCAGAACACACATGGAACGATGTAGGTAAAAGGGCCTGAAGTATAAGGGGATGAAATTCTCCCTCCTTGCCTATTTTGCCAGGGCAGCTGTGCTTATGGGAGGGGGACGGGGCAGTTCTCTCCTTGTCTCACTCCTCAGCATAATGCCCTCCCACCTGAATAGCTATTAGTCCATGCAGGTCCTCCAGGTCTGGGAATTAACTTTCCCAAGGTCAGGAAGGACAGAGGGGGGAGGAATGCAGGACAAGAACCAGAGTCCTTGGACCTCACAAATTGCTTCATCCAGCTCAGTGAGTTCTGATAGTAAAAATAAACTTGACTAGTTTGTCCAGATAAATTCATTGGGAGAAAAGGAAGGAAAAATTAGCCACTTCTTGTAGAAATACTGTACTTCCACCTTATTGAACACATGAGGCTGCCATATGTTGAGTCAGGTCATTCATCAGTATTGCCCACATCGGTGGTGGCTCTCCAGTATCTTTCACATCACTGATTTACCTGATCCTCTATGTTTTCCCCTCAAATGGCCATGGCCCCGCCCCCAGCATGCGACGTCACATCCGGGTGACATAGATATGGCGCGCGCACCAGGAGATCGCCAGGAGTCCCCCACCGAGAAGGTAAGGAACATTTGGCAACCCTAGGGAGATCCAGGTCTGAATCCCCTGTCTGCTATGGAAGCTCGCTGGGTAGCCAAGTTGGGCCAGTCACCCACTCTCAGCCTAATCTATCTTCCAGGATAAAATGGAGAAGAGAATGATGTAAGCTGCTTTGGGTCTCCATCGTGGAGAAAGGTGAGGTATAAATGAAGTACACAAATAATAAATGTAGCTGAAGAAAGGGGACAGATAAAAGGTATGTTGGTCTGTGGGTGGGAAGGAGAGAAGGAAGTAAGAAAGGTGAGGATATGGGGACTGCCGGGAAAGGGGGAAACAGAAAATAATGTGAGGAGGGGAAAAGAGGAGAAAGTGAGGTACCCTCACAGGTCTTTGGTGTAGTGGTTAAGTGTGCGGACTCTAATCTGGGAGAACCGCGTTTGATTCCCCACTCCTCACTCGTACCTGCTGATGTGACCTTGGGTCAGTCACAAGCTCTGGCACAGCTGTCCTTGAAAAAGAGCAGTCTGTGTCAGAGTTCTCTCAGCCCCTTCTTCTTCTTCTTCTTCTTCTTCTTCTTCTTCTTCTTCTTCTTCTTCTTCTTCTTCTTCTTCTTCTTCTTCTTCTTCTTCTTCTTCTTCTTCCCCACCACGCAACTGGGCCTGCCTCAGACAGCCAACAGCACCAGACACCTGGGCCAAGCCCAGACTGGCAGATGACACTGCACAACAGAGTGTCTCCATGGAGACATTGCCAGGGAAGGGAAGGAGGGAAAGCTGAAGGGGGGGGCAGATAAAGATGGCTTGAGTGGTGGGTGAGAAGGACTGAAGGAAGCAGGAAAAGGGAAATACTGTGGGAAATAAGATGTCCCGTTCAAGTCCTTGCAGGCCCCTCAATTGTCAGTACCCTAAACAAGTAATTAATAAAGTAATTAATAAATAATTAATAAATAACACAAGTAACTAATAATTAATTAATTAACTAACTAATACATAGCCACCATGAGCCTGCTTTGGCAGGGAGGGCGAGGTATAGATCAAATAATAAATAAATAAAATCACGGTGTTGGTTTTGCAAATATCATATTAAAACTACAAACCTAAACTTGCAACAAATAGATGATTCACTAATGAATAGAGCAGAGCATGCCCCATCAGTGTACAGATGTTTAAAGTGGCCAAGCCTAATCCAACCATCTTTTTTGGAGGCGCCTTCCTGCAAAAAGAAATGAAAAGAAAAACTAAACCAGAAAACAAATAAGCAGCAAGGAACCCAGACAATACTTTCTGCCATCCAGCACCTTTACATATTAACTTGAGAACAGACTGGCAGACTCTTCGATGCTTTAATGAACTGAGATAATAGTTGCTGAGGACTCCCTTTCTGTGTATCTTTCCCCAAACACAAAAGATAAGTGCATGACCCAGGAATCTCCACAACAATGGATCTTGTGTGCATAGAATAGCCTCTCTTTAACAGACAGTGTTGCCAGCTAAAGGGATCTTTAATTATACAAACAATAGGCTGTATAGGCTTGACAGATAATTCAGCATCCGGCAAGTCTTTTATTTTTCAAACTAGGGGGAAAAAATCTGCCTTTAGGTCAGATTCAGAACAACCGGATCACAAGCCTTTAAGACCAAATACAATACGAATCTATGGCAAAAGATCAGATCCATGTTCTTACAAGCTCAACCAGTGGTCCCATCGTGACACAGGTCAGATATGCACAAACAGATGTTAAAATATCCTTTTGTGACAGATGCAGACTGCCAATGGGGGAAGTTGCAGAATTAAAGACTTCCCCCCCTAGTAAGAATAATTCCCTGAAACACTAAATGTCATGGAGAAGACTTCTAGCAATGGGGTTGGATTCAGCCAGCTTTCCTGTTGGTGAAAAAGGGAAGAGCTGATCCCTTTGACCACCCAAAATTGCTGTGCATGGGAACATGGGACCTGCATGGATAAAACCTGTGTAGGATGGGGCTGTAGTAAAGAGATGACTGCATGAAAAATTTAGCTGAATCTAACCCCCTGTGGATCAAGTCTAGTACAAGGAATGTTGATTTAACTTTTCCCTGCAGTCTTTCTCATTGAAATCGACCACTCTGTGAGAAAAGTGGATAAAGTTTTGATCCATCATCTCATATGGTGGTATGCTGATTACAGTGTCAGACCAGGATTTGGGGACCCAGGGTCAACCCCCCACTTGGCCATGGAAGCTTGCTGGGTAACTTTGGGGCCAGTCTCGTATTCTTAGCCTAACCTACCTCACAGGGTTGTTGTGACAATACAATGGGAGAAAGATTATGGAAGCCCATTTGGCCCCCATTGAGAAGAAATGTGGGACATAAATTAAGAAAAACAACCCTTGAACATTCATAGTGTAGTCCTATTCTGAGTCAGCCAAACTGATGAGCAGTAGATTCAGGACACAACCCTTGTTCACACAACGCCTCATTTAATGTCACAAGATGGTTCTAAGAACATAAGAGGTGTTCCACTAGACCAGACCAATGGTCCATTGAATCCAGCCAGCATCCTGTATCACACAGCAGTCAACCACCTGCCCTGGAGAGTCAACAAACAGGGGAGAGAGGCTAAAGCCTTCCCATGGTGCTGCCTCTGAGCTGATTCAGAGGTGTACTACCTTTGAATGAGGCAGTTCTCTTTAGTTACCATGGCTAGTAGCCACTGATGGACCCTTCCTGTCAGAGGATGTAGTGAATCATGGCCACGGGTGTACACAGTTTTAAAAGGGGATTAGACAGATTTGTGGAGGATGGGTCTATCGTCATTGTGACTGAAGGGAGCCTCCATGTTCAGATGGAGCAGTAAACCCAGGCCCATAGCTGCAGTGGGGCATCTTGGGGCTGGGCACCCCAACTCACCACCCAGGCCTCCCGACTTCCCATCCAGCCAGTTAATTTTATTTTTTCCCCACACGTGCCATGGCCACACTGAGCCTAGCCGTTGCCCTGCCCGCCAGCACCCTCACCCCTCGCCTCTCTCTTTCACTCGTCACTTTTAAAAAACTTTTACTCTCTTGTCGCTCCTGACACAGCCTGGGTGTGTGTGCAAGGGTGCCCCCGACTTATGTAAATGCCCCCCCCCCAAAGTAAAAAATCCTGGCTATGTCCCTGAGTAAACCCCTGAATACTAGGAGGTAACATTAAGGGTAGGCCTCAGCCCCCACGTCCTGTTGTTGGACCTCCAAAGGAACTGGTTGGCCACTGGGTGAGACAGGAATGCTGGACTAGATGGACCACTGGTCTGATCCAGCAGGGCTCTTCTTATGTTCTTATGCCATGAAATCTACCTAATCTCCTTTTAAAGCCCTCCTCGATAGTGGACATCAGTACCTCCAACCAATGTTCCCTCTAAGCTATGGAGCCCTGTGAGCAAAAATTCTATTTTGTGAGCTACTGGCATTAAAGTTGTGAGCAGGAGTTTTGGCTGCTGCATAAATTAGTTTGCTCTGGAGCCATCCCTTCCTGAGCTAAGGCAAAAATGTGTGAGCCAGAGGGTAAAAAACTGTGAGCTGGCTCACACTAACTCAGCGTAGAGGGAACACTGCCTCCAACAGTGGCAAATTCCACAACTTAATGACTTCTTGAGTAAATAAATACTTCTTTTTGTCCAGCCAGAACCTGTTGCCCATTGAACTTCAAGGACTGTCATTGAGACCTAGCATTACATATGAAAGAGGGGGGGGGAAATGTCTCCTGTCCACGTTCTCATCTATTAGACAAATCTATGGAGAATTTGCCTGTTGGGAGTGGAGGGAGCAGGGGTGTTGGCTTCACGCTGTGCTGGGGAGAGGGCTTAAATCCTAGATCTGATCCAAGAAATAATGTTTGTGTTTACTCAAGTCTGCAGAGATTTCATCCATGCACGCAACTGTTTTGCCTTGCCCGGCGACTTGAGTTTCCGCTTCTTCTGCGCACTCCGTATCACCCCTCTCCCCCCCACCTTCTCGTTGCTGTTGTTCAGTTGCACAGTCGAGTCCGACTCTTCCCGTTAAGCTCCGCGAAAGGTCACAGGTCTCGAAATAGCGCACGATGGCAGGAAT
>NW_015174864.1:255286-307626 GCF_001447785.1 Gekko japonicus | reverse complement strand
CCCCCCCGAACAGTCGCTCGGTGGGGAGCGAGGGCCTGTGGCTTGAGCAGCCGTCGGCCGCTAGGGGCTCTGCAGAGGCCCCTCTGCCAGACCTCATTGCAGAGCTGGTGCGGCTCGGCCGGCAGCAACATGAGCTTCTCCGAGGCGCGCTCCGTCATCCCGCTCCTTCTCCTCCTGGCCGGCTTCTGCCTCTCGGATGCCGCGAAGACTCCAGGTAAGGCTTTTGCACCTCCGCTTCTTCTCGCCTCCTCTCTCGGGGCAGCTCCGCGGGCGCTCCGGCGAGGACGATCTTGGCGGGGGGCGGGGCGCGTTTCTTCCCAAGGAGTCAAGTCAGAGTCACCTTGGGAAGCTTCATTTCCAAGGGGGGAAAAGTATTTTCTCGAGGTTATTTGAGAGGAAGGGGCGTTTAGGGGTCTCGATGCTCTGCCTGGGTTGCGATCGAGCTGGGCTGTCTGCCTGGCGGGATTCTGAAGTAACCCCCCCCCCCCGCCGCCCCTGCCCCCAGCTAGAAAACTGAAAAATTAGTGGGTTGTGAAAATATCTGTAGTGCACCATGTGTGTGTGTGTGTGTGCCGGGACACATCTCCGTGGAAATTATCTCCCCCCCCCCCTTTAAAATCCATGTTATCTTTGTTTTGGAATCCACCTTATGTAAAGTCCTCCTGTCCTTCACTTCTGAACAGTTGACCAGAATTGATGGGGGTGGGGAGCCCTAATCAGTGGTGCGAAGTGTGCCGTGTGAAGACCTTCCCTAGTTTGCCAGAGAACTAAAGATGGTCTCAGACAGAAGCAACACTTCCCATGGAGCCCTTCTCCTTCCTGCTCTCCCCTGGTCTGCACTCCTCAAACAGGGCCCTGTAATATCTTGTATATATTTGAGCTTTGCCTAGATATGTGTACAGGCTGTGCATTGGAAGACAAAACAGAAGACCAGTGGCATCTCCAAGATCAGCCACTTTTATTTGTCAGTCGGAGCTCCCTTCTTTGGATGCTCTAGTGGGGAACTCCAGCTCATGAAAGCTGGATAGGATGAATGGTGTTAGTTGAAAACAGGCAGTTTAATCACAGTGGTTACTTCTGTTGCATCTGATGAGAGCTCTGACTCATGAAAGCTGCAGTAAATGTTACTCTTTACGGTACCACTCCGTTTTAGTTTTAGTTTGATACAGTAGACCAAGGTGGAACATAAACATAAGAACATAAGAGACGCCAATGTTGGAGCAGGCCAATGGCCCATCCAGTCCAACCAACAGTTTGTCACACAGCGGCCAAAAATACCAGGTGCCATCAGGAGGTCCAGCAGTGGGGCCAGGACATTAGAAGTCCTCCCACTGTTGCCCCCCCCAAGCACCAAGAACACAGAGCATCACTTGCCCCAGACCTCTCTGGGTAGGTCTCTGGAGTTTACATACCTAACAGGAGCTGTTTTCCCCTGTGCTTCTGACTGTGTATGGAGACAAGGGACACAATTCAGGTATCTGGTGAAGCAGGATCCAGGCCACCAAAGCATAGGTCACACAACATGTTTGTATTTCGCTGCAAGACCACTCTCTCTTAAAAACAAACAACAGACATGTAACACATTTTCATTAAAAAAAATTGCTGTCAAGTTGCAGCCAATTTACGGCCACCCTATAGAGTTTTCAAGGCAAGAGCCCTTCAGTGACCCTGGTGTTTCTTGGTGGTCTCCCAGCCAAATGCTGACCACGGCTGACCCAGCTTAGCTTCTTGAATTCTGACGAGCTCAGGCTAGCCTGGGCTATCCAGATTGGGGCACCTTTTCATTAGGACCCTTCAAAATACCACAAAACAGGGACCAAGTTTCCAAGTTTTCCTTTGGGGAAACTTAGCACCTAACTCACTGTTTTATACCAATTTGGGTGGCTACTCATAACAAAAGTGCTATGTGACTGTCTTTTTAAAAAAATGAGCCAGTGCAGCTGTGTACAGCCGTTTGTGCAGCAGTAGTTTTGTGGTTTTGTAGAGTACTGCAAAGTGGAAGCAGAGAACAGAGACAGCCAAGAGCTGAGTGCAAACTCAAAAGTATCTTCCGTGCTCAGAAAAACTTATTTTCCTTGTTACACTTTTCTAGCTGGTGGACCGGAATGGCACTCTCTCATACTTCTTGATGCATTGAGAGCTCTTCTTCATTCCTAATCACCAGCTCTGATTCCTGATTTGGCCTAGGTTTGAAACGTATAGCACGGAGCCCCCCTTTTTAAAGAAAGAGTGGCTAAAGGTGCCACAGGTAAATAAATGATTCATCCACCTTGATGTTCTTGGGAATGATGGATTCTGATCTGTTCCCCATCATGCATCTGTTTCCCATGCATTTACTAGCCATCATCACCAATACACAATATAACAGAGTCATGTGGTACCTGAAGAACTAATGAATTTATTGTGGCATAAGTTTTTTGTGTGGCCCAGAACAGAGCCCTCTTCATCAGATGCATGAAGTTATATGTTCAGTTGGCAGACATATACACAGTGATAAGAAGTGTGGGGGGGGGGAAGAAACCAGAAAGTCCAGTTGCCTGAGAAAATCCATCTACAGAGTACAGAGCATTGCAGCGCATAGATGAAAACATGGTCAATTCAGAGTTGTTATGGGCCATTCCAACTCTTGCTTAATGAGCGATAGGGTGAATCTGAATAGCAAATCTTTTTTTAAAAAAATGGACCCAACTTCTGTTAAGTTCAAGGTTTGCATTGCCAACCAGTACTCTCCATTAGGAAGACTCAAAAGGCAGTCATTAACTGAGCAACAGGCTGCAGGCACAATAAGAACATAGGAACATAAGAAGAGCCCTACTAGATTAGACCAGTGGTTCATCTCATCCAGCATCCTGTCTCACACAGTAGTCAACCAGTTCCTCTGGAGGGTCAACAACAGGGCATAGAGGCTGAGGCCTTCCCCTGATGTTGCCTCCTGGTCTGGGATTCAGAGGTTTAGTGCCTCTGAACATGGAGGCTCCTCTCAGTTGCCATGGCTAGTAGCCACAGATAGACCAATCTTCCATCACTACATCCTCTGGTAGCAAATTCCACATTTTAATCACTCTCTGTGTAAAGAAGTATTTTTGTCTGTCTCGAATCTATTGCCCATCAACTTCATTGAATGCCCTCGAGTTCTAGAATTCTGGGAGAGGGCAAAATATTTCTCTGTCAGCTCTCTCCCCCCCCCCCACCTACATAATTTTATAAACCTGTATCATATTCTCCCTTAGTCGTCTCTTTTCCAAACTAAGAAGTCCCAGACTCTTCACCTTTCCTCTTAGGAAAAGTGCTCCAGCCCCTTAATCATCTTGGTTGCCCTTTTCTGTACTTTTTCTTGCTCTGCAATGTCCTTTTGGAGATACGGTGGCCAGAACTGTACAGAGTATTCCAAATGAGGCTGCACCATAGATCTGTACAGGGGCATTATAATATTGGCCATTGTATTTTCAATCCCTTTCCTAATACTGTCTGACATAGAGTTTGCCTTTTCCAGTGCTGCAGCCCATTGGGTTGACACTTCCATTAAGCTGTCCACTGCAGCCCCAGGATCTGTTTCCCTCTCAGTCCCAGCCAGTTCAGACCGCATTAGGCTATACCTGAAGTGGGGATTTTTTTGTCCCAGTGTGCATCACCTTACACTTAACAGCACTGAACTTCATTTGCCACATTGTCACCCACTCACCCTGTTTGTGGAGATCCTCTTGGAAGCTCTTCACAATTAGCCTTGGTTTTTACTATCCTGAATAATTTTGTGTCATCTGCAAAAGGTAAAGGTAAAGGTTCCCTTGCTCGAAAGCCAGTCGAGTCCGACTCTAGGGTTGCGGTGCTCATCTCCGTTTCAAGGCCGAAGAGCCAGCGCTGTCTGAAGACGTTTTCGTGGTCATGTGGCCAGCATGACTAAACACCAAGGCGCACAGAACGCTGTTACCTTCCCACCGAAGTGATACCTATTTATCTACTTGCAATGTCTTGCTTTCGAACTGCTAGGTTGGCAGGAGCTGGAACTAGAGACGGGAACTCACTCCGTCATGCGGCACCCGGGTCTCGAACTGCTGAACTACCGACCTTCCACAGCCTGCAGTTCAGCGTCTTAACCACTTGAGCCACCGCAGCTCAAACTCAACTCAAATAGCTCAAACACCGCAGTCATCTGCAAACTCACCCCTATTTCCAGATCATTGATGAATAAATTAAATAATCATACTGCATGCGCATAACTCTCTTGTTTAAACCCATGGGATTTATACTTGCTTAATGATGTAGATTAATTGAATCTTAATACTGAGCATAGAGATTTTCATATTGGAAGCACTCCACATACATTAGCTAGTTGCATTTTTTACAACAGTCCTGTAAGGTACAATGACATAATTATTACAAGAATTTAGAGGGAAAGCTAGAGACAACCTTGCATAAAGTGCATAATACATCAGTGACTGTGATTAGATTTGAACCAGGAGACTCCAGGCTTGTAGGTCAGACCCTTTGCCACAATGCTACCCCAGCTCACTGCTATTTACAGTTATAAAATTTACACTGGTATCCTAAGTTGGGAAAACCTAGGAACACTTTGCAGTGACGGAGTTCTCAAAAAAAACCCCAAACAGTGTGCATTTTTAATGAGCGCTCCAGATGAAATAAGATCTCGGTTTTTACAGGCTTTTTTCTGCCTCTTAATAACATATTACTTTCAGCAGCTTCAGGAAAGGCCAAGAATAATCTGTGGGAAATAAGCTCTCCTTTAGCAGTGGACTTTGTGTTGAATTGAGGCTCTGCTCCACAAATCAGTGAAGTGCTGGGGCTTAAGATGCTGTAGTCCCTTAAACAGTGTTGTGGACTGATTGTCTTGGACTAGGATCTGGGAGACATGGTGCCACATCCTCCTTTGCCATATGGTTGCCAACCTTCAGGTGGGGCCTGGAGATCTCCCACTATTACAACTGATGTCCAGATGTCAGAGATCAGTTCCCCTGGAGAAAATGGCTGTTTTGAAGGGTGGACTCTTTGGCATTGCACCTTGCTGAGGTCCTTCAACTCCCCAAACTCTGTCCTCCCCAGGCTCCACTCCCCAAATCTCCACCTAGAGTTAGCAAGCATGAAGCATGCTGGGAGACCTTGGGCCTATAAGACACAGGGAGGGGGAAACAAACTTGACCCAGTACCTGGTATCAGGAACCACAAGGGTAAGAAAGAAGCTTGATAAAAGGCCAATATTAAAAACCTAGTGTATAATAATTATATACAGAAATGCATGCATTTATTAGAAAGATAGTTAAAAACATATACGGGCCCAATAAACGCCTCATTATAAAGTACCAGTGACCTGAACACAAGGGCCAGTAGTAATGACCTGATGCATTTCCGCCCCTTGGGGGCCTTCTTCAGAGGTCAAACAATTTGAGGTACGGATAGAGACATGTTACAGTGTTACATGTTACAATGAAATAACAAACAATAAGTTGATACTAGACCAAAAAAAGAAAGCTGTAGAAAAAAGAATATTGAATATAAATAACCACATAAAATAATAAATCCATCTTACAATGTGGTAAAAATGACTATATTGCATCAGTCATTTTTACCACATTGCAAGACAAATTTATTTTTAAATTATGATTAATATTTAATATTCTTTTTCTTTTTTACAATTTTCCTTTTTTGGTCCAGTATCAACTAATTTCATTTGACCTAGGGTTGCCAAGTGACGTCACCATGTTGGGCACATTGGGGACAGGACCACTACCATCCGAGGGAAAACCATAGAGTTTCCCCTCGAATGCTAGAGCATCCCCCCTGCAATGTGCCCAATGTGATGACATCACTTCCAGGTGACGCCATCGCGCTGGGCATGTCTCAGCGTGCCCGGCACTTTGGGGTGGGGTTCCCCCCGGCAGCCCAATCTGGGCCAGCAGGTTAGGGACCTATCAAGCGGGAGTTCCTCCGTCCCCCCGGAGGACCTGGCAACCCTAATTTGACCTCTGAAGAAGGCCCCCAAGGGGTGGAAACGTGTCAGGTCAGTACTATTGGCCCTTGTGTTCAGGTCACTTGTACTTTATAACAAGGCTTTCATTGGGCCCATATATGTTTTTAACTGTTTCTCTAATAAATACATGTATTTTTGTATATAACTATTATATAGTAAGTTTTTAATATTGGCCCTTTATCAGGCTTCTTTCTAGGCCTTGGAACCATCCTCACAGAGCGTTTCTGAGAATCAGATGGAAAAATGGAGAACCACGGACACCACCATGAGTCCCTTGGAGGAAGTGCAAGATAAAAATGTGATTGGTTCTTCCAGTGGCCTCCAGATCCTAAGCACTTCTGCCATCTTGTATATGGTGATAGAACCCTACAGATCTTTTTTATTTTTATTTATTTATATCCTGCTTTTCTCCCCAATCGGGACCCAAAGCAGCTTACATCATTCTCTCCTTCTCACAGCAGTCCTGTAGGGTAGGGTAGGCGCTGGAGAGAATGTGACTGGCAGAAGGTCACCCAGCAGGTGTCCATGGCAGAGTGGGGAATTGATTTGAATCTGGCTCTTCCGGAGTCTAGCCTTACACTCTGACTACTAAACTTCAAGCCCAAGAAGGTGCCTGCACTGCACATGCCTGAGGCCATCCAGGAGGCAAGTCCCCTGCTGCACAGGAAGAGGCCAACCTGAAGAAAAGGAGGACAGGAAGCAGACACTTAACGTTTGGCAGCTGGAAGCAAAAGCAATACTCTGGTCCAATCCCAGTGGTCAATATCAGGGACCAGCTTCCTTCCTTTTTTTTTTTGCTGTGCGTTTTATTAACTTCTAATGTACTATTGGGCTGGGGTTCCTAACACATCGCCCATGGGCATAGACCTGCGGACATCTTTTCTTGCTTCTGCCAAGCATCCTCATCACTACATTATGAGAAAGCAGAAACAAGAAGAAGAAGAAGAGGAGATTGGATTTATACCCTGCCCTTCACTTGGAGTCTCAGAGCGGCTTACAAGCTCCTTTCCCTTCCCCTCCCCACAACAGACACCCTGTGAGATGGGTGGGGCTGAGAGAACTCTGACACAGACTGCTCTTTCAGGAACAGCTGTGCCAGAGCTTGTGACTGGCCCAAGGTCACATCAGCAGGTGCAAGTGGAGGAGTGATGAATCAAACCCGGTTCTCCCAGATTAGAGTCTGCGCACTTAACCACTACACCAAACAGACTTAACCCATGCCAGTGAAACCATGGGAAACCAACATACTGAAAAACAGCACAATTCCAAAGCCCACTTCAAGGGTTGCCAGGTGCCTCCATCCTGTCTCTCCAGCAGCCAGTTCTGTGGCAGGTGCTGGAGGTGAGCTCAGTTCTGCCATTCAGACGCTTCGGGTGGGGGGAGTGGGGTAGGCTGGTGAACGAAGCACCCCGGGGGGGGAGCAGTGGCAGGAGCTCCCCACTGTGCTCTTGGGGTCTCTAAAGAGGCACCTTGTGTTGCCCGGTAGTGGGAAGATCTCCTCCCTCTTTGACCTGCTGCTGCTCCCTGCACTTTTGGTTCCAGCTGTGTGGGAAGAGAGAGGACTCTTGTGCTGCCCTCTCCTGGTTGTGCCAAGTATGCCTGTCAAAGAGAGGGGGCGGAGGAAACACTCAGGGTTGGGTGCACACAGCTCTGTACCTGAGGAGGCTCTCCTTGGAGTGGCTGTGGTTGGCAGTGGGCCCTGGGGGCACCCGCTGCATTTTTGAGCCAAGCTGGCCTTGGTCTACCAGTACATGGGAACAGCTGGGCCTTGAATTGGTTGCAGAGGAGACAGAGTCTCTGAGGTTGGAATAGGGTTCCCAAACGGCGGCTGGGGATCCGCGCGTGTTCGCAGGATCGCTGCCGCGGGGGACAGCAATCCGCGCTGCACCGGCGTCGCCAGGATGTGACGCTATGCGTCGCCCTGGCAACGGGGCTGTTTGGAGTCCCGTTGCCAGGGCGACGCATAGCGTCACATCCTGGCGACGCCGGTGCAGCGCGGATCGCTGTCCCCCGCGGCAGCGATCCTGCGAACACGCGCGGATCCCCCGCCGCCGTTTGGGAACCCTAGGTTGGAAGAATCCAGGTAGCCACCCTTTAAATGCTTTTGGAGAGCGGGGGCCTTTGTGCCTGAATCCCATGTGACAAATTCAGCACTTGGAGTGCAGGCGTATGGCCAGCAACCACCCCTCTCCCTCCCCTCCTGCAAGATTTAAAGGGCCCTCCAGCTGATTTAAAGGGCCCTCTGCTGATCAGCTGGAGGACCCTTTACATTTGGCAGGAGGGGAGGGAGAGGGGTAGCCACAGGTGGCTACTGTTGGGGGCAGGACTTCCCCTACTGGTCAGCTGGCTGGTGGCAGGCAGAAGCCCCAAAATCAGGGGATCCCCCACCCCCACTTGGGGACTGGCAGCCATAATTCCAGCAGCCATTTTGTGCTTGCGCCCACCACTCCATGTCACAAAACCAAGGGTGCCCACAGGCTCAAAAGGGTTGGGGACCCCTGTATTAGGCTGTCTCCGGAGCGTAGGACTAATTTGTAACCACAACAAAGAAACCACTCAGTTGCAAGTACAGTCACATGGCAGGAAGAAGGAAAGACAGAATTTGAACCTTGCTAGTTCTAAGGCCCAAACAGCAGACTAACAATGTATCATAGGTAGGAACAAGCCATTGGTTAGAGTCCTGGAGGAATCTTCACCAGCTCCCCTGCTGAGTGATTCTCACCTAACTATCCCGCTGCATTTCTCAGCATGAACACAAAGAAAGGCCTTGTGTGTGTGTGTGTGGGGGGGGGGGTGTAGCCCTTTTGCTCTTAAAAAGAGGCAGTTCTAGAAGGTTTCATAACCCACCATGCATGAAGGATCCCAGCTCATCGGCTGAAGACCGCAGCATAAGGCAACAATATACAAAGAGCTTAGTCCCTACACAAAGTACCACTAGTGTTATAGACAGTCATGTTCTTTTATATTGTGAGTTGAATGATTTTAAAAATGGATAAAACACAAGTTTCCTATAGGATGTTATTATTAACAATATTTAAGAACATAAGAAGGCCGGCTTGATCAGAGGTCTATCGAGTCCAGCATCTGTTTCCTGGAGTTTCCGGGAAGCCTACACAGCAGTGTGTGTGAAGGCAGTTGCTCCTCTCCACAACTGTTTACATTCAACACACCACAACTGGTGGTGTTAAAGCCACAGACCTTAGTTGTCATGGTAGGCATTAGGCATCTCAAAGAGCCATCTAAGGTAACGGACATCATCATACCCCATGGAGGTAAACACCATAACTCCCTGAATCAGTTCTGTGAATTATGCCTCTTGTAAAGAAGTACTTTTCTCTGGGGTTTTCCTCAAGTCTATTGCCCACCAATTTAATTGGGTGATTCCAAGTGGCATTAACACCACCAGACAAAGAGAAACAGTTCTCTCCACTGTTTGTGGAAAGCATGCATGGTACGTTTTCTGCTCCCCCCTCAACCATAAACTAGGGTGATGAGGGCTGGACTTGGAGCATTTTGGACATGCTGACCCTCAAACGCCCCTCCCACTCAGCTAGCCATTAATGGCAAAGAGTGTTTTCTACTCCGACTTTCCCCCCAACCACCACAGTCAGCTGACTGGCATGCTCTCTGCTCCAAGCCCAGACACCCTGATTAGCTGGCTGTTGGTGGCTGGCATCGGTCAGCTTGGGGTCGAAAACATCCCATGCATTCTTTGGTCCCAGACTCTACCCAGCCATGTGATGGGCAAGGGCTCTGCCTTGGAGCAGACAGAGTGCCAAACGTGCAAGCCTCCTACCCCTCAGGTTGCCACTGGAGTGTCACAGCATAGTTTCAAGAGGTCTCTTTCAGCATTTCTTTTTCTTGGATTGCTACATCCTCCCTTGTGCAGACATCAATTCTCTAGTCTAAGGGAGGGGTTAACCTACTAATTTTTACATTTTGGAATTTTTCTGCAACTCTGAGGCTTCCTCCAGGTTTATAGACACACTTCTCCTTTGGTGTAGTGGTTAGAAGCGTGGACTCTAATCTGGGAGAACTGGATTGGATTTCCTACTCCTCCACATGCAATTGCTGGTGTGACCTTGGGTCAGTCACAAGTTCTTTCAGAGCTGTTCTCTCAGGAGCCATCCTCAAAGAACTCTCTCAGCCCCACCTACCTCACGGGAGGGGAAGTTGTTGGGAGGGGAAGGGGAAGGAGTTTGAAAGCCAATCTGAGACTCCTTTGGGTAGTGAAGGGTGGGGTATAAATCCAATCTCCTCCTTCTCCTTGACTCCATTGTGCATATTTTTTGATTCCCCCATCTGAGGCCAAATTCAAGATTAGATATATCTTTATTATATATTTTCAGATGATTTATAAATATAGAAATGGAAAATATATGAGAGGCAGACCCTGTGTTTATCTCTTTGTCACACTTAATTGTCAGAAAAAATAGAACACAAGATGTGGTTATGAAGGGCAGCATTCTGCAGGCAGGACTCAGCTGTATTCTTTGTGGCTCATATAAAAGCAACACATTAAATACCTTTTCCTCCCGTCCTTTCTTTAAGGAGATCAGGCCATGTATCATTCTCCAATTTAACCTTCACTAAAACCCCCATGTGGTAGGGTTGGCTGAGCGATAAAGACTGGCTCAAGGTCATCAGTGGATTCCATTTTAAATGGGATTTAAACCCAGCTGTCCTTCATTCTAGCCTGGTCTGCGAAGCCCCCTGTTGGGATGGGGAATTCCCGACAACCCCCTCCCCCATCTTTCCACAATTGTGAGTTTGATGATTTCACTTCCAGGGAAACCCAGAAGCAATGGCAGTAGCTCTAGGAATCGCCAGAAACCCTATGGTTAGAGTTTCTGGCAATTCCTAGAGCTACTGCCATAGTTTCTGGCTTTCCCCCAGAAATGATGGCATCAAACTTGTGATGCTGACCTCCCCCATGTCCCCCCCCAACCCTCCCTCCGATTGCCAGGCTTGACTTGGCAACCTTCGTTCTAACCTAAGACTCCATCTATTGCAGCAGACTCTGCGTTGTATAGAGCTTGTAGTCCATAACATCCCGTCCACACGAGGGGATTTGGGCCAGTTGTGGGCCAGTTCGGGGCCGGATCAAACCGGCGCGATCACACCACAACATCCGGGAAGCGTCCTGCTTCCGTGCCCGAACTGGCCCTTCCCCACCCTAATCCGGAGCAAATTGAACCACCTACCTTGGGTGGTTCAACTTGTAGGCGCGCTTCAACCGGGCGTTTGATCGCCGGCGCTTCCTTGCGCCGGCTCAACCCCGGCCCGGAGCCGAACTGCGCATGCTCGGACATCCGCAGTTCGGCCGGCTCCCGTTCAGGCCATCTTTTCTCCCCGTGGGATCCCGCCGCGGCGCCTCAACGTTGGCGCGGCTTTTAAAAGCCGCGACTGAAGAGGCTTATCCCCTGCCGTGTGGCAGGGGCCATAGAGAGGCAACCTGCCCTTCCTGCAGGGCTCTCAAATATATATCTTTAAATATCTTCTCCTATACAAGTGAGTTGCAAAATGCATACGAGAGGAGTGGTGTTGCTGGACTATTCATGAGCCTTTGAGACTACTTTGTAGTTGGCTGGGCTGAGGGGGTGGATTTCTGGCCCATACAGGAATTGCCTGGACCTTCTGCATGCAGGGTACGTGCTTCACCACTGAGCCACCCCACCCACTGCTGTTTGCCCCCATCTCCCCAGCACAATGACAAATGCTTTGTTAGTCTTTTAATAATACACAAACGTTTGATCTCAGAACTTTGATGTACTTTGGTAGAATTTAGACAGCATACAAGGAGCAGCAAAAAAGAAAAAGAAAGTAAGTTCACCAAGTGGTTTGTTTTATTTTGGTGTATTTTTAGAACTTATTTTGGGAAAAGTTAGACACAAATCTGACACAGAGATCTTAGGAGAGGGGCCATGGCTCCAGGGCAGAGCACCTTCTTTGCACGCAGAAAGTCCCGTGTTCAGTTCCTGACATTGTTAAATTGAGTTAGGTTATAGGTGAAATGAAAGAATGACACTGGCAAGCTGCTGCCGGCCAGAGTAGCCAACACTTCCCTTGATAGCCCAGTGGTCTGAAATGCTGTGAGGCGGCATCATGTGTGGAGGAGGCACCATTGCTCAGTAGCAGAGCATCTGCTTGCCATACAGAAGATTCCAGGTTCAGCCTCTGGCCTTTCCAGTTAAGAGGATCTGATAGCGGAAGACTTCTTCTACCTGAAACCTTGGAGAGCTGCTGCCAGTCTGAGTAGACGATACTGACCTTGATGGTCTGATTCAGTAGGAGGCAGCTCCACGTGTGTCTGTTCATATGAAGCTTCGGACCCGCATTGTTCTATGTGAACTTTCCAACATGATGAAGAAAACTCCCATGTTTGGCTGTTTTTCACCTGACTCTGTCCTTGAGTTCATTTAAAAAATTGCTGCAGTGCTAGCGCCATTTCACCTTATCCAGCAAAGTTTGAGCTATGGATGTAGATAGCAACTGAACACCCATTCGGCAATGAGATTTTCTTCCCTCCATGCTGCCGGCATCCTGTCCACCACCTTGTTTTTGAAAGCACTGCACTTGCATGCATTATTTATTGCCTCAGTATATGGGCTTATTTATATTAAAAGTGCAAACCTGCAGATTTTAAGAACATAAGAACATAAGAGATGCCAATGTTGGATCAGGCCAAAGGCCCATCCAGTCCAACACTCTGTATCACACAGTGCCCAGAAATACCAGGTGCCATCAGGAGGTCCACCAGTGGGGCCAGGACATTAGAAGCCCTCCCACTGTTGACCCCCCCCAGCACCAAGATGACAGAGCATCACTTGCCCCAGAGTCCCTATCTATATCTTGTGGCTAATAGCCACTGATTGACCTCTGCTCCATATGCTTATCTAATTCCCTTTTGAAGCCATCCATGCTTGTAGCTGCCACCACTTCCTGTGGCAGGTGAATTCCAAGTGTTAATCACTCTTTGGGGGAAGAAGTACTTCCTTTTATCCATTCTAACCCGACCGCTCAGCAGTTTCATGGAGTGCCCACGAGTTCTTGTATTGTGAGAAAGGGAGAAAAGTACCTCTTTCTCTACCTGCTCTTTCCCATGCATAATCTTATAAACCTCGATCATGTCACCCCTCAGTCATCGTTTCTTCAAGCTAAAGAGCCCTAAGCGCCTTAACCTTTCCTCATAGGGAAAGTGTTCCAACCCTTTTATCATTTGAGTTGCCCTTTTAGGAGAGGATTTTAGGAGAGGGAAGTCTGTTCCTGGCATTACAGGCACCACTAGGGTTACCAAACTCCAGGTGGTAGCTGGAGATCTCCTGGGATTACAACAGATCTCCAGGCAACAGAGATCAGTTCCCCTGGAGAAAATGGCCCCTTTGGTCGACTCTGTGGCATTATACCCCATTGAAGTCTCTCCCCTCCCCAAACCCCACCCTCCTCAAGCTCGACCCCTCCCAAATCTCCAGGTTTTCCCCAACATGGAGCTGTCAAACCTAGGCACCAGCCAATCAGTGTGTTGCCTAGCTGACTTCAGTTGCAAACTTCACATAAAGCTGCCTGAGTTATGAAAGGGGGGGGAAAGGTGAAATGTGAATAGACCATTGTGTAGCCATGTGTATGAAGGCCATGGAAAGAATTTCTTGAAGAGCTGAACCTGCCCTGTTATCTGTGCCTTCAGCGGACATCTGCATTCTTTGCCTTATATGGGCCAACTAGCCCTTAACCTATGTCCTGTTTCTTAGAAACAGTAGTCAGCAATTCTTCTTACGTTAGTAGAGTGAGATAGACAAGGTAGCAGTATTCTTAAAAATATGAGAAGGAGGAAGAGGAGGAGGAGATTGGATTTATACCCCACCATTCACTCAAAGTCTCAGGGTGGCTTACAATCTCCTTCTCTTCCTCTCCTCACAACAGACACCCTGTAAGGTAGATGGGGCGCAGAGAGCTTTGAGAGAACAGCTCTCAGAGAACTTTGACTGACCCAAGGTCACCCAGCTGACTTCATGTGAAGGAGTGGGGAATCAAACACGGTTCTCCCAGATTAGAGTCCACACTCCTAACCACTACACCAAAAAGGAAGTATAGGTCGCTTGCTTATTGGCTAAGATTTGGTGCAGAACTGGGTAGGTATGCAGTAACTGGCTGCATGTTATTGCATTATAGTGATGTAAACTTTGCTATAAGTACCAAAGGTGAACAATCTAACAGGGTTAGTGTCTTGAACTCTTGTGAGGATAGATATTTTCCTTGATCATAATCAAGTATTAAAGAACTTGCTTCTACTGATTAGTGCTTATTTATTTGGACCCCTTCAGTTGAACCCATTCAAATTCGTATTTCTCCATCAGTTAGACCATTTGGTTTATCAGGGTCAGTATTGTCTACTCTAAGTGGGAGCAGCTGTCCAAGGTCTCAGGCAGAAATTGTTCACATCATCTACTACCTGGTTTTGTTTTGTTTTTACTGGAGACGCTGGGGATTCAACCAGGGACCTTCTGCATACAAAACAAAAGCTCTGCCACTGAGCCACAGCCCCTCTCCAAATCTAGAATCATTTTTTTAAATTGAGAGATCAGCTAGTATGTTTGCAGTGAATGCAGGCAGCAAAGAAAGTTCTGGAAACAGGCATATGGCTCAAAATGCATTCTGTATTTATGCTTTGAGGCAGGAAGACCAGAACCAGATGTTAGAACAGGGTTCTCCAGCCTTTCTGGGCCTGTGGGCACCTTTGGAATTTTAATGTGGGCACAAAATGGCTACTACAGGAAACAGAGCCAGCCACAAAATGGCTGCCATGGCTTACCTTCAATCACACAGTGAAGATCATTGTGCTGTGGTGGCAGCTGCTGCCCAAGCTATGTTTTTAAAAATCTGCACAGCCATACAGAAGCTCTGCTGGACAGAAGCATCTGCCGGCCTCACCCACATTCTTAAAGCACTTGGTAAGCACCAGGAAAGTTGTTAGTGGGTACCATGGTGGCCATTGGCATCACGTTGGGGACCCCTGTATTAGGCCGTGGTCAGATGTGCCTTTAAATCCGACTCAGCTGTGAATGCCTGACAGATCTAAAGGGCACGATTGGAGAGCAACATCTGGGAAAGGTCCTGTAGCTGTCCGTGCCCCGTGCTGCCCCACCACAGAAGGGGAGTTCGAAGACACCGGGGAAAGTCCCGTCTTAATGCTTGCCATTGGGCCACAGATGGACTTTCCCCTGTCTGATCGCTCAAGCATGCTGTCATGCCATCGGGATGGTCTGCTCATTCCATCCCAACTTGGTGCCATTTTTTCCCCTTGCTTACTAGTATGCGCATAATCACATACTCCATGGGGAACCCTCAGTGCAGAGGTGCGATTCTTCATTTATGTGCATGGGAAACAAAAGGCAACCCCCCCACTCGCCCGAGGTGGTGTCTGATTATGCAGTGACAGGCTGAGCCCGCAGGACAAAGGGATGTGTGATCACGTGACTGTGAGTCAAATTCCACCGAAGGAAATAGGGGCGCTTCCCCTCCGCATCAACTGGCACATCTGACCACAGCCTTAAACTCTGGACCTATTTGCCTCATTGCCTTCTTTGATCTCATTACATCCTGTTTGGCCATATTTCCCCCTAAATGAAGAAATGACTGAAATGTTACCAGAAATCTCTCTCTGTAGTTAAGATTTGCTTTGACGTATTTCTTAGAAAGTGGCAAAATAAAGACCCTTACATTACCAATTTTGGAAGGTGCCACAAGCTAACCACTATTGATTTTTTTAAATCCAAAGTTTTCTATTAAAAAAAACAAACAACCCCCCCGATCTTATTTTTCAAATGGAAACTGTAATGCCAATTTTTTTTAACCAAATGGATTTTTATATGTAGGAGGTGATGTGAAAGACCTCTTCTTGATGCCCTGGAGAGCCACTGTCAGTCAGAACAGACAATTCTGATCTCGATAGAATGATGGCCTGCCTCAGTGTGTGTGTGTGTGCGTGCGCGCGCATGCCTGCACGTGTGTGCGCGCATGTGTAGTGGGAATTCTGAGACAGACCACCAGGCGTTTCAGCAAGGAGAGTCAACAGCTGTTTTATTATGCGCAGGTGCAGCCAAAGTACCTAGGGGCACTTTCAAACAGGGCTTGTACACTGAATGAAGGTGGAGTTGGGCTTATATAGTCTGTTTACAGAGTACAGAAAAAAAATCATTTAGAAGAGAAGATTATCAGAAATTATCAGAAGACAGTATTCTGTACTTTTTCAAAACCACAGTATCCTTGCCTGGTCAGATGTATCTTGTGGGAAGGCCGATTGTTTCCTGTTTTCAGCATGTCTGATTGCAGAAATAAAAGCAAGGTTAACTTCTTCCTTAGTAATGGGCTGTTTGCAAGCATCTGTTTCTTTATCTTGTTTTTCCTATTTGCAAAAGCAAATGCGTTTTGCATGCATTCCTTAATGGCCTTATAATGCTGCACAATTTTTGCTGTTAGATGCTTAGATGCTTTACTTGCATGCATTTTTCTGCTCTGACTGGCAGTGGCTCTCCAGGGGATCAGAGGTTTTCCACATCACCTCCTACCTGATCCTTTAAATGGGAAATGCTGGGGATTGAACCTGGGACCTTCTGCATGCAAAGCAGTTGTTTTTCCACTGAGCAACATCCCCTCCCCAAAGCTAATCTCAGGTGAAGTGCTGAATCTGTTGAAACTCTCCTGGCTATGTTCCAGATTCCCACTACTGTGCGTTTCGCACCCTTGCTTCTGCTGTATTGATTCCTTTCCGTTAAGAATAACAACAGTAAAACCGATCTGTAGATAGCTGGCTACACGTTTCCTTAGAGACTATGCAAGGATAGCCAAATCAGTTCAGAGCAGAGCATCAGAGTGATAGATTCCCCAGCCGGTTATTGACAAAGCCATCATTGGCTATGATGATCTCAGATAAGACACTCTGTCTTCCTTGTCCACCTCGGAGACCTAGCTGAGATGATCTCATCAGTCTGGTGCCGGCACAGAATGTTCTTTGTGGACTGCAGAGCACAAGCAGAGAAAGAGGAAAACAGGTTCTCTGACCTCAGCGGGATACAAGAGAGGCTCCATCTGACAAGAGGGTAATCATTTCACCTCCCGCCTCATTGCAAAACACGCAGCTGGTATCTAAATCCTGTTAGTGTGTGGTCTGTCCCTTGCAAAAGCAATACAAAAAGGGATTGTTTGCTTGCCATGTGAGCAGGTTTACTTCAAGCAGAGCCACTGAAGCCTATTTCCCCCTTTTAAATTACAGGCGTCAGTGTTACTCAATTCCTAGTTTATGTAAATATCTTCTGGTGGCATTTTGGGAAGCAGCCGCAAAACAGAAGAGCAGGCCATTAGCACACAGTCTGCAGGGGAATAATTGCTTTGATATATTAGGTACAAACAGTATCGGCTGAAGACAAGGGCACAGCTTAGAGCACGGATTCCTAAAATGGTGTCTGAGGGTGGCATGGCACTTACTGAGACCTTTCCTGGTCAAGTGGAGCTTTTACCCAGCAAGGTTTCTGATGGGCCACTGGAGGTTTGATTGGCTATGCAGATTTAAAAAAAAAATGTTTTGAGCACCAGCTGTCACCACACCTCAAGGATCTTCACTGTGTGACTTGAACGTAAACTATGACAGCCATTTTGTGGGTGGTTCCGTGGGATTCATTTTGTGGCTGCGACTACCATGCTGGGTCAGAATTCTGTTAAGTGCCCACAGGCTCAAAAAACTTGGGGACTCCTGCCTTAGAGACATTCAGCTCAACTCCAATGCAGTGCAAACCCTGCTGAAGTCTATCAGGTTTTATGCAAGGATGTTTTGTGCAAAGGTGAATGAGTTCTCCATGTTCAGGGTTGTACTGAAGCTTATTATGACTGGTGGTCAAGAAAAACATACTGCCACCATCAATTCAATGGGACTTCTTCTGAAGGAAGTGCAGACCTGCTAATATTTCACAGATGAAAATAGGGAAACTTCTTTTCATGAGTGGGCATAGCTGGGGCCTAGTCCTGCAGCATAACACTGTGGTCTGGTGAAGGTTGAAGGGTTCAAAGAAGACACGACAGACACACAGCTCTGCAGAAATCTGACTGCCTCAACCTGGAGCAGCAGTGCTTTATTAGATTCCCTTCCCCCTTTCCCCCCTGCCCTCTAAGCTATAGTATACTGTGCACTAAATAACAGGATGTGAGCTGCAAACAGCCTCACTGTCTTATCTCTCCCGACTCTCTGCCAAGTATCTATATATCTAATAGCGAAGTTGCCCCCGGAGTGCGGATCGCTAAATCAGTGCTCCGGGGGCAGCTGGGGGGCCGGGGGAGGTTTGTGCACACGTGGTCCAGTCCCCACGTGTGCACAAAAATAAAAAAGATGAAAAAATTTTGGGGGGGAAGTTTAAATCCCCCCGAACGTGCAAGAGCGTCTCCTGCGCGTGCGCAGGGGACGCTCTGGAACGTCGCCGCCACCGCCGGAGCCGGGGGGTGGGGAGAGAGAGAGTGCGAGGTGCCTCTGAGATGGTGAGGGGGGGAGAGAGCCGGAAAGAGACGGAGCCGAGGCCCGCGCGGCCCTCGGGTTGGAGCCGGTGGGGGGGAGGGCAAAAGAGAGAGAGAGAGAGAGAGAGTGGGGGGCGGAAACAGAGAGAGAGATGGAGAGAAAGAGAGAGAGAGAGAGCGGCGAGAGGGGGGGCGAAAGAGAGAGAGAGAGGGGCGAGAGGAAGGACCGGGCTTGCTGCCGCCACCACCTCCTCATCGGAGCCAGCAGGCAGGCAGGGCGGGTGGGCGGGGGGGGAGACCGGCCTCGCCGCTGCCGAGCCCGGCAAAGGGGGGAAGGACCGGCCTCTCCGCCGCCCCCGCTGCCTCCTCAGGACATTGAGTGGGGGGGATGGAGGAGACGGAGCTCTTCTCCCCCCCCCGCGAGTTTCGCGGGTCCCTGTCTTGTATCTTCTAACGATGAGCTCATCGCTCAGCAGATACTCACCTTGTGCACTCTGCACTCTGGTTCCCAATTTCCCTGCGGGAGCAGTGAATTCTGGGCTTGCCATGCAGAGATTCACCGTTCCCACAGTCTGGCACACAGTTGAGGCTATCAGCCTCCAGGTTGGGGGTCTCGAGAACTCCCAGGATTACAACTGATCTCCGGACTACAGCAATCAGTTCCCCTGGAGAAAATGGCTGCTTTGGAGGGTAAACTCCATGGCATTATATCTTGCTGAGGTAGGGTTGCCATTCCTCAGGTCCAGGTGGGGAATCCCCCAGTTTTTGGGGCTTCTGTCCACTGCTGGCCAGCTGGTCGGTGGGGGAACCCCACCCCCAAACAACAACATTGCTGGGTGACGTCCCCAATGCGATGACATCACCCAGAAGTGATGTTGTTGTGTCAGAGATGTTTCATGGCAACACTCTGGTCTTTGGGTGAAACTTTATGGTTTGAGGGCAATTTTACCATAGAGTTTTGCCCTGAAACCAGAGTGTCACCATGTGATGTCCCTGATGTGATGACATCACTTCTGTGTCATGGCATTGTGTTGTGGAGCCCCTCTCCACACTTGGAAGGCTCCCTCCCTCCCCCCACCAGAGCATCGACAAGACCTGGGAACCCTATGCTGACATCCCTCCCCTTCCCAAAGCCCACCCTCCTCAGATTCCACCCCCAAATATTGAGGAATTTCCCAGCCTACAGTTGGTAACTCTAGCAATGAGAGCCAGCATAGTGTAGTGATTAAGACTCTCATCTGGAGAACCAGAACTGATTCCCCACTTCTCCACATGGAGCCTGCTGGGTGACCCTGGGCCACTCACAGTTGTCTCAGAAATCTCTCAGCACCACCTGCCTCACAAGGTACCTGTTGGAGAGAGGAAGGGAAGGCAATTGTAAGCTGCTCTGAGACTTCTTAAGTAGAAGAAAGCTGGATATAAAAAACAACAACTTCTCCACCACTAATCGCACCCTACCATGCCACAAGCTGAAAGCAAAAACGAAACTGTATACAAGCAGATATGTCCAGATGACGAAAACAGGTGTGGCAAGTCAAAACGATAAATAAAACACACACACACACAGAGAGAGTATTTGGTGGACACTGATGCCATTCTACAGTGGAGGAATGCTAACACACAGCAATAAGTGACTTGCAGTCAGTACATCCAAAGCACAGAATTCTTGAACAGTAAAGTAATGAAGTATTTCTGAACATGTACAGAGTGCTTTTCTGTCACCACTGAAGTGAAGCCTTTCGACATAGAGAATTACAAAGTAGGACTTGCAGAATGAGAGCATTTCTTTCCCACAGATTAAAGTTCCAGCATCTCTCAAGTCTGATATTAAGCAAAGACCCCCAGCAACCAAGTAGGCTGAGAGAACACATGTATTCTGTCCCCATGACCAAGCCTAGCAACACTTCACAAAGATGTTATTTGTTCCACTCTTAATTTATGCCACGACCATGGAAAGATAAGAATTTATGAACCCTCGGGCTATCTCTGAGTAGAGACTTGGGCAAAGTTTTGAAGTATAACCTAACACAATCTTTCCCATGTGTGTGGTGGGGAAATCAACTTCTGGTTAGTCTTTCTCTCTTCTCCTTGCACCTTTTCCTTTATACCAGGGGTGTCAAACATAAGGCCCGGGGGGGGGCATAACTGGCCCGTCCATGGCTCTTATGCAGCCCACGAGCAAGTAGTGCAAGGGAGGGTACAGGAGACTGCTGGGGGGGGGGTGAAGCCACCACGATTGTGGCTTCAGCATGGTGGAACAACCCTGTCAAGCAGCGTGGGAGCATCTGCCCAGTGCTGCACTGCTGGCTCTTCAGTCTGCCCATGTGGGTTTTCCTTTGCACCCCCCTCCCAGCCCAAGGGGCCTTGCAGTGAGGATATAACAACTCAGCCTACCAGCTGCTGTCTTTTATACAGTTTATATCTGCAGTACCTGGCATTACGTTTATGGGACACATGGCCTGGCCCGACAAAGTGACAGTTATGTCAGATCTGGCCCTTGTAACAAACAAGTTCGACACCTCTGCTTTATACCAGCCACTTCACAAAACAGATGTATTAAAATAGAATTTTAAAAAAAACTTTACCAAAAAATGGAAAGCAGTTTAGGATGGCACCGTTAGATCATTATGCAATCCAACAATTGTAGGTTTTATTGTCATGGTAACTTTTGTAGCATCAGAATTCAGGGCCATATAAATCTCTTTGGAAGAAAGGTTTATTGGAGCACTTAACTCTTGGCTTCCGCTTTAGCTGATGTAGGTACCTATGTAGTCTTAAAAAAATTAAAGGGAATGGATGCTTTAAAACTGGAACATTTTGGGGGGCAGTACCTGCCAAAGTGGGTTGGTTCAGGGGTAAAGCACATTAGATTGCGCTCTTAGTTCCATTTTAACACTGAAAACAGGATGCTTATGGTGAGTGTAGAAGGATGGGAGCCATAAATAGTCACTGCAGTGTGTATCATTAAAAAAATTCTTCCTGTTCATGCATAGCCATTTACAAGCGATGATTGATCTCGGGGTTGATATCAACTGATGGAGCATGGCTAAGATTGGCCTACCAATGGCTTGTGGTCTGAAAATGTCATGCCTGATGTCTTGGTTAGCTTCCCTGAACATAGTATTATGGGAACGGGGGGTGGGGTGGAGAATGTGTTTTAAAGAATCAACTGAAATTTAGAATTTGCCTTGTATGGGAGGAATGTGGAGTATGTCTTGACTCATTTCCGAGCATAGTGATCATGATTGGTAGGAAAGTCCAAAAATAGCTTGTCCCACTCCATTTTTTTGCAGTTTTGACTAATGGGGAAAACTCATCTCACTCCCCACCCCACCAGTACAGCTAGTCAGTTTCAAAGCTACACTTTCCGTATTGTTAGTCAGATACATTCATTACTCATCCAAGGCTATTAAATCTTACCATATAGCCTTTTAAAACACTACTAACATTCTCTGAAAAACTTCCATAAATTGTATTATGGAATATATCTATACCCCAAAGCAGGGGTCTTGTTGTAGAAAAAGAGCTGCCGGAGCTCATTAGCATAACTCATTAGCATAACTTATTTGCATATGCCACGCCCCCTGACATCACCGGAAGTGACAGAAGGCCACACCCCCTGACATCACCGGAAGTGTGTCAGGAGGCCCGGCTACTTACCCTCCTGCTTCATCCTCATTCCCAAACGGAATGAGGATCGAAGCAGAGGGCGGGGTAAAGAAGGGGGCGGGGCTTCACCACGTGACCGCCCCGCCCCCTAGAGGTTCTCTTCCGGAGCTCCGTACCTGAGAGCTCCCCCCTGACTAGAGCCCTGCCCCAAAGTAAATTTCTATGTTTTGTAGGGTAGAGAAATGTCCGGCAAAAAAAGGCAAACCTGTTTGAGTGGTAGAAGACATTGAGTCACAGCAAGTACTGCGGAATTTTGCACAGCAGTCTGTAAAACCCGACAGAATATTTTAGATAACAATGAATAATTGTAATGTATAGTAGTAAGGTATTTTTAACTTGATAGACATGCTGGTTTGGTATGAATACGCCCCGGTCACACAAGAGGTTTGGGGCCGGGAGAGGGACGGATCGGGGGCGCAGCTAATGGGTGCGATCCCACCACAACATCTGGGAAGCGTTGTGCACCCATCCCCGATCCGGCCCCTCCGCCCAAAACGCCGCAGCAAAAATAAACCACCTACCAAGGTGGTTCTTCCGGCAAGGCCGCATCAAGGCCGGCCGTGGGATCGCCGACGTGTCCTTCCGCCGGCGCATCCCTGGCTCCTGGCCGAACTGCGCATGCTCACACATGCGCAGTTTGGCAGCCTCCCCCTCCCGACCGTGGCTTCCGCCCCGGCATCTGATCGTGCCGGGGAGCAATGGCGCCGCGGCTCAGGGGATCTGTGGGATCCCGCTGCGGCATCTCTATTTTGGTGCGGCTCTGATTAGCCGCACTTCGCCCGTTTTTTATTCTGCTGTGTGGCAGGGACCATAGTATATTAACTTTATAAGATAATATTGTTACACTCACTCAAAATTATTGTTACACTAATTACAATAATATTGTTACACTCACTCAAAATTATTGTATCTGTATATAATTCCTTTTAATTTTTAATGTATATTGGTATCACATTTTAAACTGAAAGTCAAGGATGTGTAGTGTCTTGTTTTGTGTTATGCTGTTCTATGACCATAGTAAAGAATACAACTACTACTGTGTTTGCAATACCCAGATAGAGTTTGAAACCACACTTTCATATGAGCCAGGAAACACTAACCATTTCTAACATTAACATCGCTAATGTGGTTTGTATCTGGAGTATTTTTGCTCCCTATGGTGAACTAGATAGGGTTGCCAGCCTCCAGATGGTAGCTGGAGATCTCCTGGGATTACAACTGATCTCCAGGCCACAGAGATCAGTTTACCTGGAGAAAATGGCTGCTTTGGAAGGTGGACTCTATGGCATTGTACCCCATTCAAGTCCCTCCCCTCCCCAAGCCCTGCCCTCCTGAGGCTCCACCCACAACATTTCCCACGTATTTCCCAACCTAGAGCTGGCAACCACAGAACTAGATGTGCTCCATAATATCAGCAAAAGTCATTAGGAGGGGTTGTGCTACTCCTGAGAACTTAAAAATGCCTCCTCCACCAGGTTTTTTTTTTGGGGGGGAGGGGGGAACCATTGGGGAATTTTTGTGCCCCAACACATTTTTGAGGTGGCATAACAAAGCATCCCAATGGCAAAATCAGTAGGATTCTGGGGTAGTTTTATGTCATGGTGTTTTTTGTTGTTGTTAACAAAAAGGAAATTATTTATTTGGTTGTTTATTTAAAACATTTCCACCCTGCCTAATTTCTTCTGGGTCAAGAAGACAACAACCAAGTTGTGAGGACATAATTGTCATAGCCCGCCTAACAAAACTGAAGCAGATTGCAATCTACAAACCAACACATTTAAAAGTACTCCAGATTTCAAACACGCAAGAATTAAAGCACACAGGATCAACAGCATGCAGACAATTCTGATGAAACAGTTTAGCTTCCACCAAATGTTCTCTGAAGCAGAGGTACCTCCTACCCTGCTGGGAGAGTCAGAGCCAAATTGGAGGAGGGGATTGGTGCCGTGCTGAAGCCATGAAGTCTCTTCTGGGATAAATCCTAGAGCAGAGGCGCTAGATGTTTTTGAGCTTGTGGGGACCAAGAGCCCCTCCTGAAATAAGCCCATGATCTTGCTGTAGCCATATGGACAGTTCTAAGGGAAGCCACTTTATGGAGGAGGCTGTTATGTCTTGAGAGACATAATGGTAAAGCATAATCTAGCTTCACTCATTATGCGGATTGTAAATACTGACCAATGGTGTGCATTCTGGAGGGAATGGTTTGGATTGGACGTTAACTCTTGATTGTGATTGCATGTAATGTAGTTAATGTGATTGGATGCTGTAAACATTGTGGGTGTGGCTATCCCAGCCAGAATTGTATATAAGTTGCTGTTTTTGACTATGGAATTTGTCTAGCTGGTCTAGTCTTTACAAGGCTGAGCCGTATGCTGATCTCACTGAAATAAAGCTGAAATCACTGTTTGAACTGTTCCTCCGAGTTAAGTGTCATACTTAACAGAGGCTGTCTGCAGAATGTAACTGGCCCAGGAGAACATAGCGGGAGATGCTGTTCAATAGCTCTATCTCATGAAGGGCTTTAAAGGATATGACCAGCAGTGGGCCTAGAAGCAGGTAGCCAGTGCAGTTGATGCAGCCCCACACAGAACACAGTACAGTAGCCCAATTAGGGTTGCCAGGAATGGTCTGGCAACCAGCAGGGGACAAGGGGGAGGGATGTGGGGGGCAGCCATTGATGACAATGTGGTGTCACTTCTAGGTTTCCCCCAGAAGTGACATCGGTCCTCTCTTGGAATTGCCAAAAGCTCTTATGGTTTTACCATAGCATTTCCAGTAATTCCTAGAGAGGTATGGCATCACTTCCAGGTTTTCCCTGGAAATGATGGCCAGCAGTGGGAAATGCGAGCTGGGGCTGGGGAGTCTCCTGCCCCCACTAGGGGCTGGCAACCCTGAGTCCAATCTGGAGGTTATGGTAGCATGCATCTGGGTAGCCAGGTCATCAGAATCTAGACAAAGAGCCAGATGATGATATAGACATGATCAAAAGAAGGCACTCCTCTAACAACAGCAACAACCTCCTTATCCATTAAGAAGGCTGGGTCCAGGAAAACCACCAAACTTTTAACTTGACCTGCTATATTAAGTTTAAGCCCATCTGTAAATAGCTATGTTTTGGAAACATTGTTTATTAATGTTCAGATGAGAGAGTCCTAAAAAGAAAAAAAGTTTTAGGGTTAGTTTTTCCTGCCCAGTCTACAGGGGGAAAATGTGTGGTAATTCAGCCCAAATTAAGCTTGTGGCTGGCAACAAGTGGGAGGTTGGGGAGGAGAGACTGATGAAATTGGCTTCACTCAAAATGTGGGGACATCAGTCCCATGTGGAGACTTAGAAGTGTCATTTCTACTTTGTGTGCAATGTTCTGGGAATTTCCCTGATCGCCATGGTAAAGATTGGGGGGGGGGGGGTTCCTAGAGCATCACACGGCCAGGAGTTTCTCCACCCAGAAGTGACATTGGCATCTCAAGTCATGCCTGTTCCTCCCCCACCTTTGCTTCCCATCACTCCAGTCAGCACCAGTGTGTGTATGTGGGGGAACAGGGTAGTATTGGTGGGGTTTTCCCCAACAGTAGTGAGCAAATGACATCCCTGCCTCCCGGTAGTGTTGTCAAGGAGAAGAAGAAGAGTTGAATTTATACCCCACCCTTCACTCGGAGTCTCAGAGTGGCTTACAGTCTCCTTCCCCTCCTGGATCTGGCAACCCTACCTCTCCATCCTCCACTAGTGGCCAGGGGGAACCTGGCAGCCCTACCTGGTATTGTCTAAACAGCATTCTTGGCTACAATTCTGTAAATCTGTTGTGACATTTTTAATAATCTGAAATAGGTTGCAATTGAAGGATCCTTCCTCCATTATTTACAGTTCCCCTTAAGGATGGCAGAAAGGTAAGCTTCATTACTAAGCAAGGATTTGAACCCTGGGCTCTCACTGAGGCCGTTATCATAATTTATAATTCCATTTTGGTCGTGGAGTCTCTCCCGAAGATTCCACATGCTCCTGAATTGGTTGGCACCAATAACAACAACAACAACAACAACAACAATTTCCATTTATTAATCACTTTCCCCAGTAGGCTGAAAGCGATGTACAGTTACTCAATATAGACAAGGGACTAACAATGCTTGTAGGGGATAGGGAAGACAACATATATTCATTTTAATTGCACGCGCCGTCACTGTCCGGTGTAAACGTCTTCTGGCTGGCTCCGTCATTTTCCCGCACGGCTGCTTGTGTGTCATTCACGGGGCGTCTGTCTCCACTGGCTGCATTGCTGCCTCCGTTGGTGTGGTCCCGCCCACAGAGGCAGCACCCAGCATCTTGGCCTCACTCTGGTTGGAGCGGACGGACGGGTCAGATGCTCTAGTGGCTAGGGGCCCAAGCCCAATTGTCCTGCTGCCGCCACGCTCGCCTGAGCCCGCCTACAGGTTGCCAGCCGGGCTGCGACCACAGACGGATGCGCTGGGAACTCCAGTGGGCAGGGGGGCCTCAGGCCGAGCCCGATCCTTCTGCCCCCGCCGCAGTCATCTGAACCTGAATACTGGCAGCTGGCCGGGCTCTGACTGGCCGGGGGCCTGTGTGCCGCCGGGCTGGAGGCCGCCGGATACGGGCCAATGGCCACTGGATGCACCCAGCTGGGAAGCCAGTCACGGGCTGCTCCATCACCCCTCGACTCCGGGGGCTGGTGAGGGGGGAGAAAGAGAGGGACCAGGGGCATCTGTGTTGCATCTTTCTAGGGACCATTGTCTTCCTTCCACAATGGGCTTTGCTCATAGTTCACAATATAATGTTGAAATGTGACTATACAAGGATGTGTTCTCCATATTTGGACAAAAGACCCACAGTGTTCACAGGTTTTCAAGATACTGTTCCCTATAACATTGACATGCCACTAGTGTTGCCAAAACTGGCCTGGTAAACTATTGGAGATTTGGGGGCTGTGCCCATGGAGGGAGGAATCCAGGGAGGGATTTCATCTCAAATCTATGGTATACCATAGAGTTTACCTTCTGAATTCCATTTCATTTATTTGTTTGTTTGTTTTAATTTCTAGCCCACCCTTCCCGCACAGCAGGCTCAGGGTGGGTTCCAGCACTCTTAAAACATACAAAAAATTAAAATAGAAAACAGTCCTTAAAATCTATAAATCACTAACCAGTACTAATACATGGAGCAGTAAGTGGGGTCAGCTGCATGATTCAATGAGTTGAAGAGGACTCGGGTTATGTGTGGCCGCAGATGGAACCGGACAAGGTAACTGAGCGGGGGAGGAGAGCAGCTGTGATGGACTAAAGCAAAGCAGCTGGAGCAGAGCAGGGGAGGTCAGAGGTAGATTCGGGGGGAATCGCGGGGGATCGCAGTTCCCCCGGGTGAGGTGTGGGGGAGGGGCACATGACAAAGTCCCGCCCCCTGCTTCCGGCCGCCCCGCTTCCGGCCCTCATTCAGCCAGGAGGAGGCAGGAGAAGAGGGAGGGTAAGTTGCTTCCTCCCCGCCTCTCCCCACCCCTGCCTGCCTGGGGCCAGGGAGGGCCTTCGTGGGGCTTCTTCGCACTCCCGCCGGCCTTGCGGCTCCACTGCCGGGCCCCTCATTGGCCATCATACTTTTTGAAAAGCACTGGTTTTTTTGAGGGGAGGTATAGTCCACTAAGACTAGCGTGCCACCTGTCCAGGTTGTCCAGAGGTCCCCATCAGCTCAAGAACTGCAGATCTTGGAAGCTAAGCAGGGTTGACTCTGCAAGTATTTATGTCACACTTCCGGTGATGTCAGGGTGTGTGGCCATGGACACACTTCCGGTGATGTCAGGGGGTGTGGCATATGCTAATGAGTTATGCTAATGAGTTCCCCTAGCTCTTTTTCTACGAAACGACCCCTGGGGGAGGTCATTGTAGATCCCTGCAGTCTGGAGATCAGTTGTGATTCTGGGGGATCTCCAGACTCCACCTGAAGGTTGGTGGCCCCACATGCCATGGTAAATTATGGTGCAGCATTATGGAAACAGGCCCAAGAATCCTCAAACTTCTATGCTTCCTCCTTCCTCCTCTCCGTTCAGACAGATAGGAAATGAAATGCTTCTACTTGTTTCAAACCATTGTTTGCTTGTGATTTCCAAATCACATATTATGGCTAATTCTCTGTCCTCCAATCCCGAATTCTGAATGTGGATTAAGTAGGGTTGCCAGGGCCCTCATGGCAACTGGCAGGGGGTGGGGTGGGGACTTACCAGGAGCGGAAGGGAGGCCCAGACTACGTCGCTGGCAATGCATCGTTGTCACATCTGGCATGTACGAGACGTGACATCATCACATTGTGATGTTGTGGTGATGCTCTGGTATTTGGGCAAAAACTCTATGGTAAAAATGGCTTCTACCGTAGAGATTTTGCCCAAATACCAGAGTGTCACCTGACATTGGAAGTTATGTTGCCACATCACCGATGATGTAGTCTGGGCCTCCCTCCAGCTCTGCTGGCCAGCTGATTGGTGGCGGGGGTGGGGCCCGAGGACAAGGGATCCCCTGCCTCCAGAAGAGGGCTGGCAACCCCAGGATTTAGCTGTAATTTGTAATCTTGGTTTGGAGGATGGAGAAAGAACCATGAAATTATGGTTTGCATCAGAAGCCGGGAGCAAGGAGAAGAGAGAGAGAGAGAGAGAGGAGTGAGCACATGAACGAAGGATCTCCCAGGTTCCTTGTCATAATGACAGCCTGGTTGTTGTATGTGATTTTAGTGACTGCTTTGCTGTTTTAAAAAGAGAATCTATAAGAACATTTGCATTCTATGAACTATTTTATTTCTTTGATTAAAAAAAAAACCCACAACCCTACTGTTATCACTAAAGCATTCTATTTTTACAAAATAAAATAGCTCCTGCCACCATGACAGAAACTACCAGCCAGCAAACTACAGTGAACATTTCAGGCAGCACAGGATCAGAATATGCAACACATATCACAGGTAATGATCTGTTGTTTTTTTCTTCAGTGGGTGCTATAACTAATTTTGATACTATTTCCAGCAGTGATAGTGGCTGTGCAGAGTAGGGTTGCCTGGAATGGTCCTGCAGTTAGTGGGGGGATTTATGGGGGGCGGGCTCACTGGCAGTGTAATGATGTCACCAATGACACACCAACATGACTTCCTGTCCACCCATAAGTGATGTTGAAGTATCACTGGGATACCCTCTAGCACAGAGGTGTCGAACACATTTGTTACATGGGCCGGATCTGATATAGGTGTGATTGGATTAGGTGTGATAGTAGGCATGGTGTTATCAGCATTGGCAATGAGACAGGAAACCTAGATTTCAGTTTGGTCCAGCAGGATTCAGTCCAGGAGGATGCCAGTAATAAATGGAAATAAGTCTGAAGAAGTGAGCAATGACTCATGAAAGCACATACTCTACCACAAATGTTGTTAGTCTTTAAGGTGCTACTGGACTCTTACTCTTTCTATTGCTATTAGAAACCACAACATTCAAAAACCAGTGGGAGAACATTTTAACCTTCTAGGACATCCAGTTGCTGACCTAAGAGTAGCAATTCTCTTACAAAGAAATATGAAAGGGAGATTAGAAAGAGAGACTGCTGAATTACAACTAATGATGAAGCTCAAGACAATGCAAACTCCTGGACTGAACTGAGACCTAGGTTTCTTCTCTGCTGTTGTCATTTGCTGTCTGAAATCACTTCACTCTCCAAAGATATAAGGACAGATATAACTCACATTCTAGCTGTATCTGAAGAAGTGAGCAATCATTCATGAAAGCTCATGCCCTGCCACAAATTTTGTTAGTCCCTTGCTCCCTTCCAGTAATAATGCAGGCTATGCTGTCTGGTAGAAATGGAAAGGGAGATCTCTCCAAGTGCCATGGAACCCCCCCCCCTCTTTCTTTCTTTCTCCCCCTTTCCCTCTCTCTGTCCCTCTCTCTCTCTGAAGAAGTGTGCTTGCACACAAAAACTTATACCTGGAATAAAACATTGTTGGTCTTAAACACAGGACTCTCTCTCTCTCTCTCTCTCTCTGAAGTGCTCTCACTGGCTCTTTCTTTTCCTCCCTGCTTCCCCCTCCCACCTCCCCTCTCTCTTTGAAGAAGTCTGCACACATACAAAAGCTTATACCTGGAATAAAACATTGTTGGTGTTCTTAAAAGAGCCACAGGACTCCCTTTCTCTTTATCTCTGTCTCTGGCCCAATCTGCATCTAGCATTTACCAAACCCGTGCTGGAACAGAAATTGCATGCCACTTTCACTTTGTTGGATTTTTTTGGCAGTGTCCAGACTGCATGCCTCTTGGTTTTATGGAAGCGTCTGCATAGTTTTATGGCCATTTAATGGCCATTCAGGAGTGACTCTGCAGTCAGTACAACATTGGCCCTGGGGTATTTGAATGTGGTTTTGAGCTGCATCTTTTTCTGTTCCATTGTGGGTCTGGTAAAACAGCGGAGCAAATGCTAGATGCAGATTGGGCCTCTCCCTCTCTCTCTCTGGCTCTTGCCCTCCCCCTCCCTTCTCAGAGGTGGAGGGAGGGAGGAGCCCTCAGCCAATTGAGGGAAGGGAGGTTTGGCTTTCTTTCTCTCCTCTGCAAAGCAGGAAATAGGAGACACTGTGCAAAACCAGCTGTGATGAAGGAAACAGGAAGCAGGAACAGGAAGCAGCAGAGAGCCAGTTGCTCAAGGGCTGGATAGAAGCCCTGTAGGGGCCAGATCTGGCCCGCTGGCCATATGTTTGACACCCCTGCTCTAGCATTTGGGCAAAACTCATAAGAGCTTTGCTTTATTGCTAAATTCTCCCCCAACATTGTGCTGACATCACTTGTGGCTATACGGGAGTGACATCAGCGTGTCAGACCATGCATTGGATCCCCCTGAGTTTTCTGCACATTATCTGCCCACCGGCCACCTGAACAGTGGCAGGGAGTGCCCACTGGGGGGGATGAAAACTCTGGTGCAGGGTAACCTCATGCCTAGAAATTTTACAACATTTTTCTTCCCATTCTTCACAAAGGCCCCGTTCACACGAGGCGTTTTGGGCTGGGAGTGGGCCAGATTGGAGACGGAGCAAACGGGCGCGATCCCACACCAACATCTGGCTGGCGTTGTGCTCCTGTCTCCGATCTGGCCCTTCCCCCGATGCGGCGCATCAAAAGTGAACCACCTACCGAGGTGGTTCATCCGGATGACGCGCTGCAAGCCGGGCCGTCGGATCGCCAGCATGTCTTTGCGCCAGTGCATCCCGGCTCCTAGCCGAACTGCGCATGCTCCGACATGCGCAGTTCGGCAGGCTCCCCGTCAGGGCCGCGTTTTCTCCCCGGCGTTTGAATGTGCCGGGGAGAAAAAGCGCAGCGGCCAGGGGATCCGTGGGATCCCGCCGCAGCGTCTCAACTGTGGCGCGGCTTTTAAAAGCCACGCCTTTGGAGGCTTTTCCCCTGCCGTGTGGACGGGGTCAAAGTAAAGCTAAAATTCTCTGGAAGTGCTCTTTAACCGGTGACTTTCCTATAAGAATATTAATAAGCATACTGGGAGAAATGCCTGCCTTGTGTGTGTTGATGAAATTGCATGTTTTAATCCAGGTGCACTGACTCCATTGTTCACTTTTGTATAGGAAAAAATAAACAGAGGTCTCAGCAAGCTGAAAACAGCACATACCAAAATTCTTCAGGCTGCATACACTCTAAGTTAGGGATGGGCACATTCTTCACCCACCCCCAGTCAAGTCCCCCTTCTCTTAATAAATACAGAAAGGCACTATTTATTACTTGGACATCTCCTGAGTTTAGGCTTGCCAGGTCTCCCTAGGCCACTGGTAGGGGATGGGAGGTAGGGTTGACAGATACAGGTTGGGAAACTCCTGGAGATTTGGGGATATTGCCTGGGGAAGACAGGGACTTCAGTGGGAGACAATGCCATAGAGTCCACCCTCCAAAGCATCCATTTTCCCCAGGGGAACTGATCTCTCTAGTCTGGAGATGTGCTGTAATTCCAGGGGATTCTCGAGTCCCACCTGGAGGCTGGTATCCCTAGCTGGGTTGGAAGTTTCTAGGCCACAATGGACTTTAGTGACTGTATTAGATATGAGGAGAGCTCAGTAGGTATGTGATAACAAAATCGGGTTGTGAGGTCTCCTGCCACAGACTATGTCCTTGCCGCTATAATTCCCTTGGACGGTGGGAATTTTTTTTAAAAAGCAATAATTGCATGTGACATGATGTCACTTCTGGGTTTTCCCTGGAAATTATGTCACATTATGCGCAATGATGGTGCCCCTCAAGTCCCCATCTTCCATAGAGTCCACCCTCTGACATTGCTGTATTCTCCAGCTGAACTAATCTCTGCAGTCTGGAGATCAGTTGTAATACTGTGAGAACTCCAGGTCCCACCTGGAGGTTGGCAACCCTTGTGACCCCATCTGCAGTGCCTTCATCTACATCCTAAAGTGGTCCTGTGAATGCAAATGTTTACAGCTTGCCTTAGTTGTATAAACTTGCCCTGAGTTATATTTAGGGTTGCCAAGTCCATCTTCCACCCCCAACGGGGGACTTTGGGGGCGTTCCTGGAGGGGGCGGGGCATCCCCGATGTGATTACGTCATGTTGGGGACATCCGCCGCCCCCCCACCCACCCACCCGTGCCCCGGATCTCCAGAAACGGCAGTTCCCTGCACTTAAAGGAGCCGGCATTTCCCTTTTAAATGCAGGAGCCGATGTTTCCCCTTTAAGAGCAGCCGCGTTTCCCTTTTAAGAGCATGAAGCTGGCATTTCCCTGCAAGCTTGCGGAGATTGAGCTTGGGAGGAAACACAGGTTCCACACACTTAAAGGGAGAGAGATGGGTGGCTGTGGGTGTTGGGGGCGGGGCTTCCCCGCCGCAGCGGGTAGAACCCCCCCAAAAAACGGGGGACCCCTGGCAAACCGGGGGGGTTGGCAACCCTAGTTATATTTAGAGAAATTCAGGCAGCTTGTTTCTCAGTGTGGAGGTTTACTGTAGAAATTTCCTGTAGCAGGGAAGGACTGTTACCTTCTTGCCCTGCTGGTGGTCTTCCTGGAAACATCTGGGTTTACCACTGTGTGGAAACAGGATGCTGGACTAGATGGGCTTTTGTTCTAACCCAGCAGGGTTCTTCTTGCATTCTTAAACTACCTTCTACAACCCAGTAGGTTTCTCGCTTGATGTGGAAGTGTTTGTCAAGGTGCCTGAATAGTTTCCATTCAAAATTCTCCAAAGATAAAACTTAGACTCCTGGCCTCCTAACATGCCATCCCAACTACGGGGCCAGTAGAGTCTTCAACTGTAATCCAAATATGATCCAGCATCATCTTGGATGGAAAGAACCCCCTGCAGGGCAAGAAATCTTTAGCCACAAAATGCCCCAAACTGTCTTTTTCTAAACAAGAGTGACTCCTGTTCTCCATAGCTATGTGCAGTTTCTACACAGTTAGAAGGAAGTGCTCTGAAGTTAAACTGCAGGTCAAATTCCAGCCTCAGGTCATTGCTGCTTTCAAAGACCACTAACAAGCACTTACACTTTGTCAAAGACACCGAGCTGAAATTAGAGCTAAGGTAGACAAGACACTGGAAGATCCATGGATAGTGTTTGTGAAAGGAGAAAGAATGCTGCAAGGTTATCAGAATGTTTTTCTGACTTGGGACCTGCATGGTTTTTCTCATGGCCCCACAGAGTGGCAATTAGCTTTACTGGGCAGACATACTGGCAATCTCTCAGAGCAAGGAGCAGAACCTGACCCAAGGGTGGAGTCCCTGTATCCAGGGGCAGAGATAAGGTATAGAGCCAGCATAAATCTCTTTTCTACCAGGGCACACAACTGTTTCATGTACTAACATGACCAGCCCTGTAGCTAGGGGATTTTTGGGGAGGGGTCCAGGGGGGTCCAGCTAAGCAAATCAAAATTAATTAAATTAGCATTGAATAATTAGTGGGACTCCTTAGAAGCTGGCCTTCCTCTAAAGCAGCCATGCACCCTCACCAGACTCCAGGACAAGTGGGGGGGTTAATGTCCAGCAGCCACGGCTCCCCCCCCCCGTAAGGACATGGGGAAAACACAGCTGGGGGTCATGTCCGTTGCTCACCATCAGGAGTGGTCTGCTTGCCAGGTAGCAATGAGTGGTGGCAGCTTCAGGAGGATCCTCAGCAATGCCCAGGCCTTGGGGGGGGGGGGCAGAGTCATCATCATCGTCATTGTTGTCATCCTCCTCCTCTCTCCCCCTCCAGTCAGGGGGGCAGAGGGATCCCTGAGGGCTGCCTAGACCCACCCCGATCTGCGAAGCCCACCAGGCCAGCGCTCAGCCTGCCTGCCCTCCTCCAGTGTACGGCATCCCTGCTCTTCCAATTGCAAGTTGCAAAGCAGGCAGCAGGCAGCAGCATCCAGGAGGGGGACGGCAGGGGAGGGGGAGAAAGAGATCCAGTGTGGGGAGTGGGAAGAGGCATCTGGGGGCTGACAGCAGGATGCTCTCCCCAGCCCACCTGCCCAGGCTAGCCCGGCAAGACTGCCCACCCACCGCACCATAGAGCAAGCCAGGCACCTCTTGCTGCTGGGGCCGCCGCCGCCACTCCTGCTGTTCTAGGTATTGCTGGCCACAACCACCAGGGCCCAGCTGGGGCTGCCGCCGCCACCACACATCTGAGGCTGGGAATGGAGCGAGGCTGGTGGGGAAGTAGCCAAGGCGCTCAGGGCGCTCAGTTTTCTGGCAGCCAAGTCAGAGGCAGTGAGTTGAGGCACTTTGGGGACAGCCCGGGAGGGAGGGGCCCAGAAAAAATGCTAGGGGGCTGGGCTCTGTGGTCCCCACGTTAGCGATGGGCCTGTACATGACCCATCAAGGAATACATTCAGATGAACATAAAAACATAAGAGAACATAAGAGATGCCAATGTTGGATCAGGCCAAAGGCCCATCCAGTCCAACACTCTGTATCACACAGTGGCCAGAAATACCAGGTGCCATCAGGAGGTCCACCAGTGGGGCCAGGACATTAGAAGCCCTCCCACTGTTGACCCCCCCAAGCACCAAGATGACAGAGCATCACTTTCCCCAGAGTCCCTATCTATACCTTGTGGCTAATAGCCACTGATGGTCTCCCAGAATGTGTTCTAGATGTGTCATGCTCAGTTCTTCAATAATAGTACAACCTATACTGTGTCCTGGTGTAATTATGCCATAAATACACCTGTCCCTGTCCAGCATCAGCCAGCGAGTGTGTAGGACAGGAAACACGTAGTAAAAACTACATGTAGCAAGTTAGCCAAGCGTTTCTATTTTCAGTGATAGCTCTTTGGTCTTTCGAATGCGTAGCTACCTCTTCCAGCATCCTTTTGTTGTTGTACAATTTAAAGAACACCTGAAAGAACAGAAATAATGCTTTTCTGAATCCTGTATATAGGATAATAAAATTCATTCTCAAAGTCTCTTTTTGTCAGGTCCATCTAAAACTACAGAAGATGCCAAGGAACTGACGGAGAAAATCCCTGTTTTAGCAGAAATGAAATATAATATCACCCTAAAAGGTATATTTTCATCACTATCACTTGTCTACAGCTATGGCCTCATGAGGGCTTTTAATTAAACCATGGGGTTTGTTCTGTCCTTTAACTTTTCACCAGCAAGTTTCTAGTTCTCCTGGCCATGGAGGTAAGTGTCAAAACATCTGATTAAAGTCTTCTTCAAACACCACAAAGCCACATTTTAAAATGAGGAGATTTGGGTAACCTTAGGCCATTCAGGGAGCAAGCCTAACCAGGTCTACTCATAAGTAAGTATGTTATTCAATGGGGACTACCCTCAGGTAGTGTCTTTAGCATTCATACCTGGGGATGCCAACCTCCCGGTGGCACCTGGAGAGTTCCTGCTATTACAGTTGATCTCCAGACGACCAAAATTAGTTCCCCTGGGAAAAAGACTGTTTTGGAGGATGGGTTCCATGGTATAGTATCCTGCTGCAGTCCCTTCTCTACCCAAACCCCACCCTCTCCAAGCTCAACCCCCCCCCCCCAAATTTCCAGGTATTTGGCAACCCTAATTCATACCTCAGTTTCTGTCAGAGTCACCTACAGCAATGTGAATGTAAAGAGCCCTCAAGGGTCTCATCCTCACTGGGTTCCATTTACACCCAAGAAAGGCAGTGACCACCCTCGGCAAACTCAGAGGGGGGGTTGGGGGCAGTGTTCCCTCTAAGCTGAGTTAGTGTGCGCTAGCTCACAGTTTTTTAGCCTCCAGCTCACACATTTTTGTCTCTGCTCAGGAAAGATGGCTCCAGAGCAAACTAATTTTATGCAGCAGCCAAACTACCTGCTCACAACTTTAATGCCAGTAGCTCACAAAGTAGAATTTCTGCTCACAGGACTCCACAGCTTAGAGGGAGCGTTGGTTGGGGACTATGCTTACCTTTAAGGCCAAGCTTATTTATTTATTTATTTAGAGTCAAAATCTTCATGTTGAAGTTTGCATTTTTTTTTTTAACATGAGAGGGGTTTTTTGTGTGTGAAGTAGAAATGCAAATTACATGAAAACCAAACTTGGTTTTGCTGCTATTTTCATTCCAGTCTAGGACACAAAGTTACAGCTTACTGTAGCTATAACTTTTTTTTAAAGGCTCCCAGGAGTTGGGCCTCCTCTGTTATCCCCCTTTGTTTCAGATAAGCCCTTTGTTTTCCTCTTCCCGTTTCTGGTTCACCCCATAGGAGTTTCTGTGGAACTAGTTTGTCTTGTTCCTTCCTTCTGCCAAGATGAACACAAAGGCAGTTTCCTTCTCCTTTTGTCCCCTTGAGTACTTGCAGAGGTATTTTCTCAGACAAAAGGAATGAATTAGGGGCAAGCTTGGTGGGTTTAGGAGGCCTCTGTGCATTCCCTGACCTGGATAAGCCAGGCTAGCCTGATCTTGTCAGATCTCAGGAGTTAAGCAGGGTCAGCCCTGATCAGTATTTTGATGGGAGACCACCAAGAATGTCCAAAGTCACTATGCAGCAGCAGGCAATGGCAGACCACCTCTGAATGACTCTTGCCTTGAAAACCCTGCAAGGCTGCTATAAGTTGGCTGACACTTGATGGCAAAAAGTATATTTATTCACATTTCTACCTATTAATATATAAAGTGTGTGTGTGGGGGTAGGTTTTTGTGTTTTGTTTTTTGTCGTGTCCTGGATGGCCCAGTTAAACCTGATCTCATCAGATTTCAGAAGCTGGCCCCACTGGTGAAACTCCTGATGGTACCTGGTATTTTTGGCCAGGTTGGTGTAGTGGTTAAGAGCGTGGACTCTTAATCTGGGAGAACCGGGTTTGATTCCCCACTCCTCCACTTGCACCTGGCTGGATGACCTTGGGCAAGCCGTAGTTCTGATAAGAGCTGTCCTTGAAAAGGAGCAGTTTCTGTCAGAGCTCTCTCAGCCCCACCTACCTCACAGGGTGTCTGTTGTGGGGAGGGGGAGGGAAAGGAGTTTGTAAGCCGCTCTGAGACACCTTTGGGTAGTGAAGGTTGGGGTATAAATCCAATCTCCTCCTTCTCCTCCTCCTTCTTCTTCTCCACTGTGTGACAGAGTGTTGGACTGAATGGGCCATTGGCCTGATCCAACATTGGCTTCTCTTATGTTCTTAGAAGATAAGCGGGGTCAGCCCTGATTGGTACTTGGATGGGAGACCACCAAGGAAGTCCAGGGTTGCTTCCCTGAGCCAGGCAATAGCAAACTACCTCTGAAGGTCTCTTGCCTTGAAAACCCTTTCCACCACGACCAGGGGTATTTTAAAAAGAAATGTAGGCTTGTAGATCAAGGGCAGCTAAACCTGGCCCCTTTCCCCTCCTGATCTCACTCCACTCCATTGCTTTACTAACAGTCAGGCTGGGAGAAAAGTGAGGCCGGTTTCCATGAGAGGGGGGCTCACAGAATGGGGACCTCAGCCATGTGCTCTTCTGCAGTGCGCCAAATGACTGCCCTCTTGGATTGCTTTTGTTCAGGGTCATAGCATTAGGGGAGGAAGGCTAAAGCTCCTTCTGCATGTGTCCGTGATCTGGGGAATCATAATTAGAACAGCCTGTATGGGAAGAAAGAAGAACATGACAGAGTTTGCAGGCTCAGTTTGGGTTCTGCTTGTAGAAATTGACCCCGATAAAAGCAGTGGAGTGCAGCAAAGAATGGCAGAGAAAGAGGCAAGGTTTAGTTTCCCTCACTCATGCAAGGTTCTTGCTCTCATGCAGTAGAGATGGGTGTGCTGGGTGGGGTTGGGTGGCAGAGACTTACCAAAACAATGCTGGGGAGGAGGGAGACTTACCCAGCGGTGTCCTGTGGTGCCACAACATAACTTCTGGCTGTGTAAAACATAGAACTTTGAGGGAACCCTTGGGCGCCCTGCGATGCAGTTACTTCACTTCTGGTTACACAGCCGGAAGTGACATCATGGCATCATGGGATGCTGTTTTTACCCCTCCCCCCATTTTCCCATGCTGTCCTATTGCATGGTGTTGGAGGCCTGAGGCCAAGTGTGGGAGGTCGACTGCCACAGCAGGCAAATTGGCCACCCTAGCTCAAAACAACTTCCATTTATTAACAAGGGGGTACAGGAAAGGGAGCAACTGGTTTCAGAACAAGGAAGCTCGTACCATCTATACTTCTAGCCAACAAACAGAACTAACAAAACAGGGACTCTACCGGATAAGACTAAACAAATTCACATAAATAGCAGAGGTGAAGCAGACCATTGGCAAAAGGAGAAAGGTCAACCCTACCTGTGTTGGATACCTCAGGTATACAGTTTGGATGCTATTGCAAGATGGCAGGCATCGTGGCTAGGGTTGCCAGCCCCCAGGTGGGAGCGAGGGATCCCCCAGTTTTGCAGACTCCTGCTTACCGCTAGCCAACTGTCCAGCAGGGGGAAGCCCTGTCCCCAAGTGCCACAACCTGGCACGACGTCCCCAGTGTAATGATGCCACATGGAAATGATGTCATCACGCTGAAGGCATTGCATGGCAATGTCCTTGGTGTGATGATGCCGCGCTCGGTGACATCACCCCGCCTCCCACTTCTGGAAAGCTCGCTCCCACCCCCCACCAGCAAGAGCGCAGGTCCTGGCAACCCTATTCATGGCCCTTTGCCCCTCTTCACACCATGTAAGAAGCAGCCTCTTCTCCCATTGCAGGCACCCTTCCCAGTACAAATGGCCCCACATGAATGGATACCTGCCAGGTTGGAAACTACCATTGGCCTGGCAACACATGAGAAACTCGCATCAAATTCCAACTTGGCAGGTGCCCCACTTGGAGTGAAAGAGAGGTTCCTGCTTACTCAAAAGGACTTAAGAGTGTTTGTTTTCTTTTTCTGATCAGAATCTTAACCAGTGACACAAAAGAAAACGCGTTCTTAAGCCAGTGACAAAGAAAAGACAAGTGTGCCTATTTCTTATGCTTATTCCTACGCTGCTCTGCAACCATTGTACTGTACAGTATGCAGCTCTAGTGTAGTTGAAGCAAATGACCTCTGTGTTCAAAAGCACATACAGAAGACCTTCCAAAAATAGTAATGGGAAAGTTTCAGGGTTTGTTTGTTTTTTAAGAGGTGAAGATTTCATGGACAGTATTGAAGGCTTTTAATACATGAGCATATCAATCTGCAAAATTATTTCAGTATTTGTTTAAAATGTAGATCCAGCTCCTTTGACGTAAGTTTGACCAAATGATTTAGAGTTTTCTCATGTAACATAATAGTAAATACTTGATTCCATTGGTAGCTGGCGCCTTCCAGAAATGGTAGAGCTACAAGTTCTGCTGAAGCCCCACCCAGCTCTTCGGCCACACCCACTTAAATACATTCTGCATTCTCCAGTCCCAGTCATGCTAGTAGCAGTGCAGTAGTAACTGAATAATTGAAATCCACTTCAGCCTCTTTTACTCAGCCTCAGTTTGATGTAGTGGTTAAGTGCGTGGACTCTAATCTGGGAGAACCCCCCTCCTCCACTCGCAGCTGCTGGATGACCTGGGCAAGCCATAGTTCTGTCAGAGGTGTTCTTGAAAAGAGGAGTTTCTGTCAAAGCTCTCTCAGCCCCACCTACCTCACAAGGTGTCTGTTGTGGGGAGGGGAAGGGAAAGGAGTTTGTAAGCCACTCTGAGACTCCAAGTGAGGGGCGGGGGATAAATCCAATCTCCTCCTCCTTACTTACTTTGTGTTGCCTAACACACAGTGTCATCCTGAGAACACTTTCCTGGCAGTAAGCCCTATTCAATAGATCTCAGTAGACCTGCTCAGGATTGCTCCCAAAAAGAAGTATGAGAGGATGAGCAGGCTCATGCAGTTGGTGGCTGGAGATCTCCTGGGATTATGACTACTATCCAGCCAACAGAGATCAGTTCACCTAGAGAAAATGACCTAGAGAAAATATTTTCCAACCTGGACCTGGCAGTCCTACTGAGACCCTACAGAGCCACCGCCAGCCAAGGTAGATAATACTGACCTTGATAGATCCATGGTCTGACCTCGTATAAGGCAGCTTCAGGTGTGTGCGCACTGTGCTCGATTCACTCTAAATTCATTCCAGCAAAGGAGGGATGGGTTAAAGCCAGCTTCCACATTCAGGTCAGCAGACTATGCACCAATTTGAAAGCAATAGTTGAGAAAAATATTTGGAACTTTTTACAACTTAAAAGTTTTAGTCAACTATGTCTTTCTTTTCCCAACAGAATTTTCTACTGAAGTGAAAAACATCACATTAGGGCAGCCGACTGTCCTTGAACTACTATGCCTCTTGGACATTAACCCTTTGCCGGACAAGGCAACAATTGAGGTCACGTGGAGGATGGGTAATACAACAATCAGAGATGACAATGCCACCAAGGACGAACACCAAAATATTTGGAGCACTCAGTATATGTGAGTGGCTGTTATGATTTGCCTAGCATATTTTAAAGGCTATTTGTCTGAAATATGTAGAGAATGAAGTAGAATACAGGTATGTTCCTCTGAATCACTTTATTTCTTACCTGTTATTTAACCACATCTGTTTATTATTTACATTATTTATGGTCTGCCTTTCTCACTGGGACTCAAGGTAGATTACACAGAGGGAGTCAATCCAGTCAACACAATGGGACATTCCATAAACAGCACAATAGGATTTGAGTTGTAAAACTAACTGGAAATTTAAAAAACAGAACTGAATCAAAGCAAACTGTTGACATGACACATTTAGGCTCCGGTCACACGGGCAGGAAATTGCAGGGGGGAAGCGTGGCTGTTTGCCCCGGGGCAAACTAACGCGCGGTTAAGTGATCAGACCTCCTGTGGAGGTTCTGTGGAGGTACTGTGGAGGTTCCGAGGGTAGGGAGAGGTGCCGATCACAGGACACGCCTGCGCACAATGAAGAAGTGCATGGTGTGGCAAACTGCTTTTCTTTTTTTGTGTACACGACAAATGTGCATGCTCCGTTGGGTGCGTGTGCGCATCCACGGAGACTTGGAGGAAAAAAACCCCTTTTTCGCAAGGGGATATGGGCGGGCGCCGAATGCCACCGGAAACGCGATCAGACTCCCGCCCTTGCCCCGCAGTTTCCGGAAACTAGTACCTCCGAGGTACTAGTTTTTTGCTGCATGTTTTCGGCGGGAAGCCTCGGTTGTGCCACGGAAGCGCTATGCTTCCCAGATGTGCCGGTGAGATCGCGCCCAGAAACTCCGCCTGTCTTCCATCTCTCTTGCGTGGCTAATGTTCCGTGTGACTGCAGCCTTAGTGATGCAAACTCCACAGTAGGATCCTAGTTTCAGTGAGCTATACACATTAGTATAGCCCATAGTCCCTAAAAATTTATCCAAGTAACTTTGTGAATAATTTAGTACAGTGCAACACTATTGCCTATGCAGAAAAGCCCTCTTGAATAATTTGGCTTTGCATAGTTTGCAGAAAGCCAGGAGACAGAGAGCCTTCCTGACCTTCTCAGGCAAGGCCATTTCACAAGGCTTTGGCCACAACAGAGAAGTCACATGTACAGGCAGTTGTTGATTTTGCTCATTTGCAGGTTGGCACCCTTAGAAGGTCCTGTTCAGATGGGCAAAGCTGTCATGGTGGATCATAGAGGGAGAGACAGTCCTGAAGATATGAGAGACCAAGGCTTTGGAGGGCTTTGAATGCAATACTCAGTACCTTAAATTGAGCCAGTACATGGGCAGCCACTGGAGTGACTGCAGAATGGAAATAATATGCATGCTTCATCTAGCTCCTAATAATGTTTCTTGGCCAAATGTTCACTCTACTCAAAAAGTGAGATCCAGCCCATTTGAAATGAATTGAAATAAAGATGGAAAAGAAGAAATGTAGGACTACTGTCCAAATCGGCATCACCGTGTCTCCACCCTTGCTCATATCCAGTAACAAGTACTCCATATCATGATCAGGGATGCCAGATGTGGGTGAGGAAACACCTGGAGATTTTGAGGGTGGAGCCTCGAGAGGATGAGATTTGGGGAGGATTGTACCCTTAGCAGGGTACAATACCATACTGTCCACCCTCCAAAGGAGCCATTATCTCCAGGGAAACTGATCTTGGTCATCTGGAAATCCACTGTAATAGCGAGAGATCTCCAGGCAACACGTAGAAGTTGGCAACCCTAGTCATGACAGCCTGCTTTTCTTTGCCAAATGAGGAAACTCACTGTTATGACATCCCTGAGGGGTGGTTTCCAAAGGCCTGTGTGATGGTCATCCACTTCCCTCCCTCAGGGGCATGATTTTCCCTCCATTTTTCTTTCCCTTTACTGACTGAGCCACCCAAGTAATGTGTTTTCTTCTTTGCTGAAGAACTCTGGCTGTCCCACCCTGTCACATTACTGGCTGTCCCACTCTGTCACAATATTTTGGCTGTTGGCTCAGCCCAGGAAATTGAGGGAAGAATTGGGAGCCCGCTTTAACTTCAGCAACTTAAATGGCACTCAAGCAATGCTCTCTCTAAGGTGAGGAGTCTTCTGAGCAAAACGTCTACTTTGTGAGCTGCTGGCATCAAAGTTGAGCGAGCGATTTGGCTACTGCATAAATTACTTTGCTCTGGAGCCATCCTTCCTGAGCTAAGACAAAAATGTGTGAGCCAGAGGCTAAAAAACTGTGAGCTAGCTCACACTAACTCAGCTTAGAGGGAACATTGCACTCAAGGCATTTTGAAATTCAAAAATAACAACATACTTTATTTACCATAGAGGGGAAAGGTTAGGTGAAATTAGGGGTAAAATTTCTGAGGTAACTCAAATAAATAACTCTGAGGTAAAACAGTATATGCTCAGACTTCATATGCTTTTCAGGCTGTAGAGAGTTTCATAAGCTTTTCCTAGTGACTTAGGAACTTCAGGGTGGAATGCTTTTGCTCCACTGTTTCCCAAACATTCCAGTACACTTCTTTGAGTATTTACTTACTCTTTTGGTTTCCAGAATGCTGGTAGACTCTATCCTGTACCCAAACCCCTTCTCTTGAAACACCAGTACTAGTCTTGAGATTTATCTGACTCTTTAAGATTTTACAAGGCAGTTTCTAACTACACTAGTTCAGGGATATCTCCACTCTTCAGAGCGATCTTCTTGTTCCAATTGAGTAGGGAAAATTTTCTCTCTCTAAAAAATCTATCCCTTTTCCTGGGCTGAATGGGAGTCTAACTACCCACTTGTCCTTGCCAACTTTCCCCCAACTGCGTTAAACTCCTCTCAGTCAGTGCTGAATTCAGAATGCTCAGTACTAGACTCAACTCAGTCAGTGCTAGTCTCGGCCTGTTTTCTATTCAGCATCGAGTTCAGAAGTATTTCTCTGCGTGCTCTGACCTGGATAGCCCAGGCAAGCCCAGTCTCGTCAGATCTTGGAAGCTAAATAGGACTGACCCTGCCAAGTACTTGGAAGGGTGACCTCCAAGGAATACCAGGGCCGGAGTGCAGAGGCGGGTTATCAAGCCACCTCTCTGAAATGTCCAAGCACGACTAGGGGTCACCAGAAGCCACCATGACTTCCGGGCTCACAAGCACACACACATGCTCATGTGCATGTACACACACACACACACACACACACAACTCACAAAAATAGTAAAAAAAGAAGTCTTTCTCTGCTCAACTGATGCTAACCAATCAGATCTCTTGGAGCAGCCTGTCACTCAAGGCTTTCTGTCTCTGTGGAGAATTAATCCTTCACAGTTCTTTACCTGTTTGTTACTCCATCACAACCAACCACACCATTGGGTAGGTTTGCCAACCTCCAAGTGAGGCCTGGAGATGTCCTGGAATTACTACTGATCTCCAGACCCAGAGCAGTTCCTCAGGAGCAAAAGGCTGCTTCGGAGGGTGAACTCTATGTCATTATACCCTGCTGAGCTCCCTCCCTCTCCAAACCTGCTTTCCACAGACTCCACCTTTAAAATCTCCAAGAATTTACTGACCCAGAATTGGCAAGCCTATCATCAGGCCACCTTCCAGTGTTGGCCACAGACATCCCCTACTGGCCTTGGCAGTATGAGTGGAGGAGGGTCCTGCCACTTTGTTCCTCTTTGTCTTGTGAACTCCCTTTCTCACAGCATGTGGAGGGGAGTCAGGTGCCCTCCCCCACCTGCCACCTCCCAGCTGCTTGTAAAGGTGACTTAACTAACTGTGCGTGCCCTCTGGCATCCCTGTCCTGTAATGGGAATTCTGCCTCCCACCGGAGGCAAAGAGTTGGCCAGGACTCACCCAAAGCCAGTGCCCATCTTCCTCCAAGCTTTCTCTTTTCTTTTCTTTTTGAGCAACCACTGATCAGGTCTTGTGGCAACTGCTGGGAAGGGCCATGGCTCAGTGATAGAGCCTCTATTTGGTATGCAGAAGGTCCAAGGTTCAATCCTTGGCATCTCCAGTTGAAAAAGCTGGGTAGGAAGAGATGTGAAAGGCTTCCATCTGAGACCCTGGAGAGCATTTAGATTTTTAGGTTTTTGTAGTTCAAGCCTGCCTATTATATTTCTACCTTTACCAGTTATAGTGGTATAATTTATTATTCTTTTCAGGGCAGAGATCAAAAACAGAACCCAACTGGGGAATTATGCATGTATCTTCAAAACTAAGGAAAAAGCTGAAGGCATATTTGATGTCCAAGGTAAGATCCCGCAATGTTGCTTCCTTTATGCTATTATTTATTCACATTAACCTCATATGATCAGATTTTGTACTGGACTAGTAATACCAGTGGGCATTTACTCTTTTTCTGGAGAGAAAATAGATAGAATCTAGAGACCGAATTTGGAAAATAAAATAAGGCAGAGCACTTCTGCTAAGCAAGAATCCATTGAAAGGATAAATAAAAAGAATTAAGTTCTGATCCACAATCCAGTTGCACCATGGTTTGTGACACTTTACTGGTGTAGAACTAGGGATGTCCCACTGAAATGAAGAAGTTTGCTTTGAATTTTCCACTGTGAATGTAATGGGAAATATTTTACCTAATTGTAACTTATTGTAAAAGATTTTAGGGTTTAAATGCTCTCACACCCGCATCACGTTATACGATGGTGCCCCATTATGTTACTTTCTGTTCTTTGTGCTTTTCTCTTATAGCCAAAGTAGAAACCATGTATCTGTTCTCCTCTACCTCTATATCGGGGTACCTCCATGTAGATATCCCTACAGGAAGTGAAATGAGAAGTCTAATACATTCTGATACAGAAACTTGGGGGTTCTCTGGGGGTGATTATTATGGCACAGCACAGCTGCTATTAACTAAACCCAGTTTAACTCGAGTTACACATCTGGCATCTTCATTTCAGGGATAAGGGGTACATACAGGCAATAGGTGAAACTACAGATATGGAAAACACTTATAGAATATGTAAGAAAACTGAAATGGCCCTATTACAATTAAGTCTTTGCAGTGCAGCAGATACTTATTTCAATTTGCTTCTTACACTTCTAGCAAGAACTTCAGGGTGGCAGACACAGGAGTTTTTTCCTATTGCCTTCCCAATGATCTTGTAAGGAAGATTAGGCTGAGCAATATTGACTTTTGGCAAGGTCACCCGGCTGTACTTCATGGCTCAGTGGACTGAGCTCAAGGACAAAACTCTATTTCTTGAGATCACTGGTTGCTGTTAGGCCCAGACATAAAATTGATTCCATTAGAGATGTACAAATCTTGCTTACTGGAAAGTGCTTGATGCCGTGAACTGGCAAGGTAAATGTGTAGCTATGTCATTAGGAGGCTACAGCTCATTAGTGAGATATTGTTCCCGTTCCTAATGAAAATAATATGAAGATATACTCTAGCAGGGTCCAGGAGCCAGAGTGATCCAGACTAACAGAAGGTCCAAAAACATGCATCCCAGTCAGAGCAAAACTGAATGCAAGAATAAGACCCATTTCTCATAAAGATGTGTGCTGTAACAGAATGCAGGACTCTTTTCTCCCCCTCATTTTTAAGAAATGACTTTGCCTTTTTAAATTTTATAGCAATTCTTCGAGATTTGTTCTAATTTTCTGACTTTATGTTTTGTTTTGTTTCTGCTCACTCCTGCCAATCGGCACAGGATTGGCAACAGTTTTTACTGCTGCTCTCCCTTTCTACCGAAATGGGATAGTATAAAGGTACCCTGATGAAAGAAGATATTTGACTGAAGATGCAAGTTGCTTAATTATTAAAATGTGACTAACTATAGAACAGTGATGCACCTTGACGAATGCCACTCATATATTAATGATGCGTTACCTTAGATGTGCAGTCACAGTCATAGAGTTGCACAAGTATCTTTGGGAAAGCCTGTGCTTGAGCTGTAAATGTCTTCACTTTCCTCAGGAGGAGTTTAGTTACACAGATGTTTGTGGAATGCAAAAACCCTAATAGACTTTCTGAAAAGCGAAAGGGAAGGGAAGGTAGAACATCTGTCCTGACTTCAATCCCTGGCATCTTCAGTTAAAAAGGATCAGGTAGTAAGTGAAGGGAAAGACCTTGACCTGAGACTCTTGAGAGCTGCTGCCAGTCAGAGTAGACAATATTGGCCTTGATACACCAAGGGTCTGACTCAGTAGGAAGCAGCTTTGTGTGTTCATGTGATTAGCATTTCATAGTTACACAACAGATTAAAAAACAGATTTAACCTGTGACAAAATTGCAGCTAATCATGGGGTCACGCTGTCCATTCATTGGATTAACACATGCGTTCAGACATTTTACTAAGTCTGATGACACTTTACTACTAAGAGAATTTCTGAAACCTAGATTACTCATCCTTCATTTGCTGAAACACCCTCCCCTCCCCAGATGAAACCGTCTCTATGGCTTTTCCCAGTTCTGTCCACTTATGTAAGCCAGTCTGAACATGTTGAGTGTAATAGCAAATGCATAAAGAAGATATCAGTTATATGAAAATATATCCACACCATCCACTGTCAGTATGTTAGTATTTTTTTCTCCATTACGTTATTTCATTTATGATTATCTAAATGGCCATGGAAATAAGCGGATAGACCTGGCAGAGCTGGTGGCCTCCTATCCAGGAAGCTTAAGGATCTTTGTTTTAGCAGTGGACCTTTATCAACATGGGCACCCATCATTTCCTGATGCCACCTGATCTGCCACTCTCTTACGTTTGCCAACTCCAGGGAATTCCCTGGAAATTTCAAGGTGGAACCTGGGGAGGGAAGAGACTTCAGCATAGTATAAGGCCAGCATCCACCTTCCAAAACAGGCATTTTCTCCAGTGGAACTGATCTCTGTACTCAAGAGATCATTTGTAATTCTGGGAACTCTCCAGGCTTCACCTGGAAGTTGGCAACCCAGCACTCCCTGCTCTTGCAGAAGCCATCTGTCACCTTCAGCAGCCATCCAAACTGCTTCCCCCTGCTGTCTGACAAAACAGCAAGAGGAGGATTTATGCAGTACAGGGTATGCATGCCCAACATGACATCATGGACAAAAGGAGGGCTTTTCAAGGAGCCCAGTCTAGCTACCATTGCAACACAGTAAAGCTAGACTATAGAGGAAGGACACAATGACAGATAATGAGCTCTAGGGTTGCCAGGTCCCTCCTGGCAACTGGTGGGAGATGGGGGGGGACACCTACTGGGAGTGGGAGGGATGCCCAGCTGTGATTGCAGTGACTTGTCTATGTCACTTCCAGTGTGACCCGGAAGTGATGTTACAATGTAGCAACATTGGGGCGACACTCTGGTAATTGGGCAAAAATCCTATGATAAAATTGGCTTCTACCATAGAGTTTTTGCCCAAATAACAGCATCACCCTGACATTGCTGACATGATGATATCAAGGGCCCTTAAAACATGGACTAGTCCCTGGACTGTTCTAAAATACGGCAAAATGGATAAAATTCCTTTGGGAATGTCATGCTTCTACCATACCCCAACTGCCTAGACTGTTTGTCCACCTCATTTTCTAAGTAGCACAATAGCACATGCTATTTAAGGAGTAAAATTTCATTATAATACAGAACCATAACAAAGATCATGCTCTGCTGAAGAACATTAATCAGACATACACGTGGTGGTACTAATCAGAAACATTTTTACTTCATTATTTGCTGAGTTCTGATCCATCAGTGAGATTCATGCAATATGTTGAACAGTGCTCAACTTCTCACTTTTCCAACATGTAACAGGGCATCCACAAGAATGTCCGATTACATGTAGGCCCAGTTTGTGTGATTCTTCACCCCCTTTTTGGAAAGGCGTAAAATTCTGCAAATCCAAACCACTGCATTATTGGGTGCTCCATGTAAGGGTTAGATGACACTACACAGGGGTCAGGAGAGGTCCATCCTACTTTTCTACCATGTTCTTATTGGAATATATGTACAAAACAATGTACCATTTTATTACAGGATAGTGGCATATTTCCTACCTTAAACTGGAAGATGTTCCTCCAGCTTTAGGCGCCATCCTCCAATTTCAGTGGCAGTAGTTTAAGTGCAGTTAGAAGACAGTTTATTTCCACGTAAATGTAGCTGGATTTGGAAGAAAGCATATTGTGAATCCGCTGCTGCAGGATCATGCCACATGTTGCAATCCCGAAAAAAAATCACCATTACCTAGAACCATCTCCAGAGTTCCATGGGGCCCTTAGACCTATCTCTGGTACCATTTTATACCATGCATATTTCCTATGTATTAGTTTTATGCTAATTTTTCCTTATTTCTGTCACCTTTACAGAATTGGGAATATCATGTCAAACTGTAAATGCAAGAATTGCTTGGATTGTAGAAATTTCTTTTAATATGATGCTAATTTGCTATGTATCAGACTAGCTAGAAATACCTTTAATTTGATAAAGATATAAGAAATCCAATGTCTAGTTATGAGACAGGGTGGAAAGAACAGGCTTGTTAATTATGAGCTTAAAACTAAATAGCTGGATATGTATGATAGAGGCTGTATATACATATTGCAGACCTTTGGATATATCACTTCATAGAGGTTTTCTCTGTTTTATCTTAGTGCCTGAAATAGGAGGAAAATCCAAGAGCTTAATTAGTTATGAAGGTGATTCCGTGGTCATGTCATGTGACAGTGGCAAATACGTTCCCTTGGACTGGGTCTGGTATACAATGAATGGAAGTGAACAGGTAAAAGTTTAGCATCATTGATGATGGGGGAAAACAGTGATCTCTCAAAAGATGCTGCAAACAGTAATGTTCTAGTATGGAGTCAATCAAATCAACTTGTACAAGTTTCGTCTTGCTATATTTTTAGCACGTCTTGCTATTGGCACCATGTTGTTCATACATCAAGACGAGAGAATAAATGTCATCCATGACCATGAGTTATGATCTCATTTTAGACAGGTGCTAAATTTCTAACGGAGCATGAGTTTGTTAAAATCGATTTCACATCATCCCCAATAAAGTTTTAAACTTGTTTTTTTTTCACCTCATCAGGTTTTTATTAATGACACTCTGAGACCAGAAAAATACCAAGTCTCTCCAAAAAATCTCAATATAACAAAACTGAAGGTGCTGGGCCTCACGGAGAATGATGGAGGTTTTTACTGGTGTGAAGCTATATTTTTGCAACTAGGTGAAAGCAGAGGAAAAGCATCCCTTAAAGTTTTGACCTACATGGCACCTCTCAAACCATTCCTTGCAATAGCCGCCGAAGTCATTATTCTAGTAGCTCTTATTTTCATCTATGAAATATACACCAGAAAGAAAGAACCAGTGGCTGGTAAGATATTTTGCACTATGCTTGTTTGGTTTTTAAAACATTCATACTCTGCTCTGGTTAGACCTCACCTAGAGTACTGTGTTCTTGAAGGGCTATCATATAGAGGATGGTACAGGCTGGACAACTGGGCTAAAACAAATAAAATGAATTTCAGTGGGAATAAATGTAAAGTTCTGCATTTAGGTAGGAAAAATCAAATGAATAATTATAGTATGGGGGAGACTTGTCTTGGTAGTAGTATGTGCAAAAAGGATCTAGAGGTCTTAGTAGACCATACATTGAACGTGAGTCAGCAGTGTGATGTGGTAGCTAAAAAGGCAAATGCAATTTTGGGCTGTATTATCAAAAGTATAGTGTCCAGATCACGTGAAGTGATGGTATTGCTTTACTCTGCTCTAGTTAGACCTCACCTACAGTATTGTGTTCAGTTTTGGGCACCACACTTTAAGAAGGATATAGACAAGCTGGAACGTGCCAAGAGGAGGGCAACAAAGATGGTGAGGGGTCTGGAGACCAAGTCCTATGAGGAAAGGTTGAAGGAGCTGGGTATGTTTAGCTTGGAGAGGAGACAACTGAGAGGTGATATGATAACTGTCTTCAAGTACTTGAAGGACTGTCGTATACAGGAAGGTATAGAGTTGTTTTCTGTTGCTTCAGAAGGTCGGACCAGAACCAATGGGTTGGAATTAAATCAGAAGAGTTTTTGGCTAAACATTAGGAAGAACTTCCTGACAAGCGGTTCCTCCATGGAACAGGCTTTCCTCAGGAGGTGGTGGGCTCTCTTTCTTTGGAGGTTTTCAAACAGAGGCTAGATGGCCATCTGACAGCAATGCGGATTCTGTGAACTTAGGTGGATCATGAGAGGGAGGGCAGGAAGATTTGCCTCAGTGCTTAGTTCTTGTGGCCCTTTCTTACACGCCCAGGGAAATGTTGATCGCCACTTTGGGGTCAGAAAGCAATTTTTCTCCCGGCCAGTATGGTTGGAGATCCTGGAGGTTTTTTGTCATTTGTGCATGGAACGGCAGTCACTGTGTGTGTGTGTGGGGGAGGTATTTATGAATTTCCTGCATTGTGCAGGGGGTTGGACTAGATGACCCTGGAGGTCCTTTCCAACTCTATGATTCGATGATTCCATGTTAGGTTCCGGGTTCAGTTCAAGATTCTGCTCCTCAAGCATAAAGCCCTTCGTGACCTAAGGTCTGGCTGTTTGCAGGGCTCCCAGAATGTAACCTTGTGGCAACTACGTTTTGCTCCTTGACCCTTCACGGAGGTTTATCATCACCCTAGGGCTTTTTCAGTAAGAGTCATTGTGGATGGCACAATGTGTCCATTTCCAAAGGCTGTGCAAGGCCAAGGCAGGACTTTCATTGATGTTTGGATCACGTTTGTGAGGAGCAGCATGTAGTTGGCCAGCCAGCTGCTTCTCTCTTTGTTTTTTAACTGTATTTAAATTGTATTTGTTTAATTATATCCTGAAGACCCAAAGCATCTTGGAATACAGGAACATATACAACAGAAACAACAGGAGAAGTGCTGGGGGGAGACTTCTTAGTGAAGAGGAGGGGGTCTCTCTTTCTTCCCCTCTCCCCTCCTCCCTGTGTCACAAGAAGTGATGTCTCCTCCCTTCAGGACAGTCTAGGGTTCATCCTAGAGCATCCCATGACATGGCAACATCGGGGGATGCCACTCCCCTCACCATTTTTCCCCCCAGTGGCCTCTCAAGCAGTGGTGAGGAACCAAGGTCCAGAGTGGAATGTTGCCCACCAATCAGGCAACTTGGTCACGATTAGGATTCATGGTGAATAATTATTCTTTGTCCTTTCAAGCTGTTCCCTTTGTAGACACACAGTACAGACCACTGTGTTGTTCCAATGGGGGGAAAACACAGGAACAGAATATCAGGACGAGCCAAAAGCCACCAAGCAGTGAACTAATTTTCAAGATCTCTCCCTTAGGCTTAGTTTTAAACAAACAGCAGGCAGGGGAAGGAAGGAAGGGGAAGGAAGGAAGGAAGGAAGGAAGGAAGGAAGGAAGGAAGGAAGGAAGGAAGGAAGGAA